>NC_060268.1:67861783-67893429 GCF_021613505.1 Equus quagga
GACTGGAAGTGCATGTCGTTCGGTCAGACTGGAAGTGCACGTCGTTCGGTCAGACTGGAAGGGCACGTCGTTCGGTCAGACTGGAAGGGCACGTCGTTCCGTCAGACTGGATGTCCATGTCGTTTGGTCAGACTGGAAGCGCATGTCGCTCGGTCAGACTGGATGTCCATGTCGTTCGGTCAGACTGGAAGCCCACGTCGTTCGATCAGACTGGATGTCCACATCGTTCAGTCAGACTGGAAGTCCATCTTCTTCGGCTCCAGAAAGGCTTTTGATTTACTCCTTTATGATTTCCTGACCTCCGTGTCCTCTGTTCTCTCTTTCTGGGACCCCAGTGAACCAGATGAAGGACTTCCTGGAGGGACCCCTAATTTCCTTATCTTTTCCCTCCTTTGTCATTTCTGTTTCTGTTCGTCTTTCTAGGAGGTCTCCTCAAGGTTGTCATTCTACCCATCTAGTAGAGGTACTGATTTCAGCTCTACACATTTTAAATTTCAAAGGTTCCATTTTACTTTGCTAAATATTCTCCTTAAAATATATTGCATCCAGTCTTGTTTCATGGATACTATATTTTATTTCTCTGAGGATAATAATAGTTTTTTTTTTTTAAGTTTCTTTCTATCTGCATTGCCTGTTTCCTTCAAGTTGCGTTTTTTTCTGTTTGCTTGCTTGTCTTTCGTATTAGAGGTTTCCTCAATTAATTCACTCAGCAGAAATTTATGGAATGCCTGCTTTGTGCCGGCTCCATTCTATAGCCTTGAACAAAATGGTCAAACGTCCTTGAGCTGGTGGAACTGACATTCACATGTCTGGTGATGCTCAGTTGGTAGCTCCTATTTAAGAGTGGGGCACTGAAGGCTGATTGGTGTCCCCTGTGCCTGGGTGGGCTTGTCAACTATGACTTCCCTGTGGCTGGTCTACCTGGGCTGGTTCACTGGGGAGCCCTGATGGCAGAGCCTCCTGGAGCTGAGTGAGAGAGAAAGGCTGGGTTGTGACCTGAAATACAGCTACTATAAACTTTCACCTAGTCCCTCAGTTTTCAGTATGGTCCCCCACCCTCCACCTGGCCTGGTGTCTCCCAGTCTTCTCTGGGCAGAGCTGGGAATGGAAGCTCCTTGGGGTCTACTTGCTTCTTACATAGCCTTCCAACGAGTCCTTCATTCCTATGTCTAGGGCTACCTGGTGCCACCAGTTACTGAGGCTTTGGTGGGTTCTGCCAGGTAACAGGACTGGGACTTGAGACTGCTTTCTCAGCCCTGCCAAATCAATTACCACTCCTCCGTCTGCTTTCTAACTTCCAAAATATGTTGCTGTTTCCTCGTCTTCCAGTCTTCATCCTTGATGATTTATGTACAAAAAAGATCCTTTATTGTTGTAATGGGGTTTTAGAAGGGAGCGAAGGTAAATGCATGTGTTCAATCTGCCACAGTTAATCTATACATCCTGCAGTTGATCCATCCTCCTGCTGGTGGACACTGAGAGTGTTTTTCCTTTTCACGCTCACAAACAAGGCTGCTGTGAGCATTGCAGATCCTCCTTGCATGTGTGTGGGAGCGTTGCTCTGAGAGTGGAATTGTTTGGTGGTATATAGGGTATAAAGCATCTTCAGCCTTATAAGACAAGGCCAAATTGTTTCCCCAAATGTTTGTAGCGACTTCCACTTCCACCGGCAATGTATGAGAGCTCCTGTTGCCTCACTGCACCAACAACACTAAGTGCTGTGACTTTTTAGCTGTCCACCAACGTTGTGGGTGTAGAATTGTATCTGGGTTTTACCTGGCATTTCCTGCAACTCTGCCATACTGAGCCAATCTTGTCATGTGTTCTTGGCCCTTCAGGTCCCCTCATCTGCCGTTTGCCTGCTCCTAGTCTTTGCCTTTTACAAAAAGTGAGCGATTTGTCTTTTTCTTATTGATTTGCATAGTTCTTTATATAGCCTGGGACAAATTTTTTGTCAGCTCTGTGTACAGTACGTATATTCTTCTAGTCTGTCCACGGCTTGTTTTTTCCCTTTATGATGTCTTTTGTTGCACAGATGATTTAAATTGTAACAAAGGCAAATTTCTCACCTTTATGGCTTATGCTTTTTATAGCTTGTTGGGAATGCGCATTTTTAAGGCTTTTGACACTTATTGCTAAATTATCATTAAGAAAAGTTGTCTTCATTTGCCCTTGGAATGGGCAGAGTGTTGACAGTCACCCCTGGTGCCCAAATGGTGGGCCTGACTGCAGGGTGTGCGAGGATCAAGGAGTAAATAATTAATGAACAACTGAAATGCTACTGTGCTCAAGGCTTCAAAGTGCTTTAGAGGGAGATGCTGTACTTGATCCTTGACGCCATCCTAAGAGGCCCCTCTCTTTGTTTTCCTTTGGAGAATTGAGAACTCCCACCATGGCCCTGTCACAGGTGACTGATTCCAGCTCAGATCCAGCCATGGTGGCTGGGCTGGGAGTTGAGGCCCCAGGGAGGGTGGTTAATCGTGTGCAGGGAAGGCGGGAAGGAGGAGCCATCTTTTCCCGGGGCTGGGGCCACGTGTGTTGTGGTTGCTGGCAGTGAAGCGGTTGCACCTCCAAATCACACTGCCTGGGGTTCTGCTGCTCACGGGCTCTGTGATCTTGGGCTGGGTCTGGAGCTACCTGAGCCTGGAGCTCCCTGATCCTCTCTCCTCCTGGAAAAAAGGGGCATGATGCTCACACTGCCCTCAGGGAGCTGGGAGGGCTGGGCAAGATGATGCAGGTACAAGCACATGAAGCTAAAAAGGTTTTCTTTTCAGCTTGTGCAAGATTGTCCCTGAGCTGGTATCCGTGCCAATCTTCCTCTATTTTGTATGTGGGACACTGGCACAGCATGGCTTAATGAGCCGTGTGTAGGTCTTGCCTGGGATCTGAACGGCACACCTAGTGGAGCCTGCGAGCTTAACCACTATGCCACCAGACCAGCCTCCCAAAAAGGTTTTCTTAGCTGGACGGTCCCTTCCCTGCAAAGAGCCACGGGGCAGGGTGGGCACCCAGGAGCACGAGAGGAAGGGGCTTCACAGGGAGATACTCAGGGGTTGGTCAGCGGGGGTGGAAAGTCCTGGGGTGGTGGAGGGGGACCTTTCCTTTGGAAGGTCTTTTTGGAGAAACTCTGACCTTGGCGCCTTGGGTGGCAAAAGGGGAGGGGTAAACTGTCCGCTCAGGCCAGGGCGGGGCCGGGGAGGTGGGGCTGGGGGAGGTGCTAGGTGGGGAGCGGGAGGGCAGCCCCTCCCCCAGCCCCTGCTGAAGGTGTCACTTCGAGCCTTCTCCTCCCAGGCCTGCCCCGGCCCTCCGCCCCCAGTCCGCCCAGGCCTGAGGGGTTAATTTTGCCGCCTGAGCGAGCCTGGCGGTATGCAAATCCATACACTTTCATAAACTGCTTAATTAGGCGAATGTTAATGAGACGTTAATTACTGTTGTGCCCGCGGATCCCACGGAAACGGAGATTATGTTTCTCTTCAAACATCCCGTCTTAATTATAACTTGTGCTTAATTCTGCAGCTTTTGCCGGCAGGGCGAGAGCTGGGTGGGGTGAGGCATCTGCCTGGGCGTGGAGCGAGTGGGCACCTCCCATTCTGGGCGGTTCTCCCATGCCTCCTCACCTTTGGCCTCCGTTCGTTTGTTTCTTAGACATCTGTTAAACACCTACTATGAGCAGTTACTGTCCTGGAGCTGGTAGTGGGTTGACAGAGCGCAGTCAGACCCAATCCCTTCCTCAGGGAGCTCCCAGCCCTGTGGGAAGGCAAGTTTGTAAGTAGAGGTTGCAGTGAAGGCCCCTGGACAGAGGTAGAGGTGTGCAGGGTTGCTTGGTGGGATGGGTGGTCCAGTGGAAGAAGTGGCAGTCTCTTGGGTCTCTTGGGTGGGTCAGGCAAGTCTTCTTGGAGGAGGGGGCCCAGGGACTGAGTGCTAGAAGTGGAAAGGTGTTCACCAGGTAGATAAGAGACCTGGGTTTGGGAGGGGGTCCTGCTTGGGCAAAGACCTGGTGGTTGATGCCTCATCCACTGTGTAGCTTCCCCCAAGTGCCCTCCTGCTCTGGTCTTGCTTTCCCAACCTCCAGTCCAGATCTCCTGGCCTGAAGCACAGGGGGCTGGGGGCTCTGCATCTTGGGCAGGCATCTGGGCAGGTGTCTTCTCCTCTCAGGGCCTTACTCCATCTGTACCCTGGGGGCTTGGTCAGGAATTGATGTGGGCCTGTGCGGAGTGGGGTCCTGACCCAGAGAGGAAGGCAGTCAAGGTTGGCTTCCAGCAGGAGGCTTGCCCAAGGCCTGCTACTCTGGAGCTATGAGACTGTATGCTTGCCCTTGCACTTGGGTCTTTGAGCATAAGATGTGCTTGGTGTGTGCCATGGCCCCACGTTCCATCCAGACTTAACCACCACAGCCAGGGTCTTAAAAGACTGGCCTTCACTCCCTGTCCTCGTGTCTCTGCCCTCTGCCCACCCGTCAGCCTACTTTGCCTTTACGCAGCAAAGCTCCCCTAGCTCTGCCTCAGCCCTTTCTTGGTCTTCTTCCACCCCCAGGCACCAGGAAGCCTCAGGCTGTTCTGGCTGCAGCCAAGCATGCTCAGGTGACTGCAGGGCTGGATCATCAAGTTCTAGGGCTCAGAAGACCCAAAAGCCCCATTTTACAGGTGGAGGGCTTGAGGCCAGAGAGGGTTACACAGCCAGGAGTTAGTAGCATAGTACTGCCTAGAACCAAGTCTCAGGTGGTCTATGGGCCTTTTCTTGTGGGAACAAAGGCCATGGAAGAAGAGGCCTGCTCCCTGAACACTGCTACACAGCCAGGCCTCACTCCATCACTAATGTCCTCTTTACAGTTGGGAAAACTGAGGCTCAAAGAGGCCATGTGGAGGGGTGGAAGCTCTAGGGCCTGGGCATGTAGCAGGGCCTCAGCGAGCTCCTTCGGGTCATCTCCTCTGACACCACTCCACTGGGGGAACTCCTTGGGCAGAGGAGCTGCAGGCAGCTAGTAAGGGGATGTGGTTCCATGCTCCGAGGGCAGGAAGCCGCCTGGGCCTTCCCAGCCCTTGCTGACCTTCCTTCTGAGAACTCCTTCTGTCGGAATCTTTCTTTCCAGCTCTTAATTACAGTGGGAGATTATTTACCTGGAATGTCCTGTACCTGACCTGGACCAGATTAATGGTATTTCTAGAGTCTAGGCATCTTAACTGGAAAGAGTGCAATTGTAGTGGAAAAAAGCTTTTGGCTCATTATGTGTAGTTGCACAAGTACAACTCCCCTTTAAATTGGTTATTACATCCCCAAATATGAAAACAGAGAATGTCCATCCCAGCTCCTGCACATCAGCAAGACCGCTAGGACAGCCTTTGATCGTGTGTGGTTCTGTGTCTGGACTAGGTTGCTGTGGCCTTGTCCCTCACAGTTGGTTGGCAGGTCCCAGCACTGTCCCACCACATGCACTGGAGCAAATGTTTGGTTTAATGGAATGGTGTGAATTAAAAATGGATGCTTGTTAATAACAACAAAAGAAAACCTTTTACAATAAATTCTGGGCTTTGTATGCTCCTGGATTGTAATCCCAGTTTGGGTCTATCTGTAAATCCTATTATTCTCTCTTCTTCCTGTATCCCATTTCCCCCAGCTCCAGGCAGGGCACAGGGGCTTGATACAGATTTAGAGATTTAGAACTTCAGAACTGGAGGCCTAGGGTCTCAAACTCAAATACCCCAGGGGCCAGGCTGGGAATGGAAATATGCAAAGCAGGCTGGGTGGGAACTATGGGGAACTGGAGGGCCACTGTCAGCCCCAGCTGATTGTTGCCAGGTGGAAATGCAGGCCCTGTGTGGCCAGATCAGATTTTTCCAAGAGAAACCAGAAATCCAGATTTCTGTGTGATTTGTAAAAGTTGGAAACTGATTCTAATCTTTTAAAAACCACTGAGCAAGCCAAACGAAACATTCCATTGCCCAGTTTGCAACCCCTGTGTATGGTCCAAGCCTTGCTTTTACAGACAGGCCCTGGTTGCTGGGTGGGGCCCAGGACACCTTCAGTGGCTGGGCTCACTCTGCCTCCTTGACCCTCGGCATACCCAGCCTGGGCTGTTAAAGGCTCCCCTCCCCCACCTCAACAGGCACCCTCCACCCCCAGAGGGGAGGGAGTTATCAAATGTGCTTGAGCCACAACATAGAAGCAGACGTGAGTCACCATCAAGCTCCCTTTTGAGGAGGAAAAAAAGGCTGCTTCCTTAGAATTGTCACCCTGGCCCACTTGGGGAGGGAGGGGACCTCTGAGACCTGGCAGTCACTTTCTGGAACATGGATGGGGATGGGCTGGCACCAGGTGAGCAGTGGCCTCCTGATGACAGGGCGTGGCTCAGATGCCAGGTTTCCCTTGGTTTGGCTAGGGGAGAGGTTTCACCATGTTTGTTCATTTATAACTTTAAAAAATAACACAGGAACTCTTTTATTAAAACGGCTGTGTTGCGAATCGCCATGATTTAACAGGACTCTCAATTAGAGCAAGATTTATAGAGATGCAGATGCCCCCGTGTAAGCTGGCACCTTTTCCCCCCGTCACCGGCTCCAATCGGTCACTGTCTGATGGGGTCTCCTGTTCTCACTGGGCATGAGATGAAAGCTGCCTTCGGCTTCCCCTGCATTGCTGAGATTAGGGAGGGGCATCGAGGGGCAGGGGATGCTTGTTGAGCACCTACTGTGTGCCAGGCACTGGACTTGGTGCTTCACTTCATGACCTCATTGAATCTTTATAACCACCTGGTGAAGTTGCTGTAATTGGCTCCATTTTTTCAGATTCCGAGAGCAGCTTGGCCGTGACCCGCTGCCCCAGCCCGCCTGGGCTGAGTTGGCTCTGCAGTGCGGGCTTAGCAGGCCTCGCAGGGCCCTGTCCTCCCTCCCAGCTGCCCTCCGGCCTTCCCTCTGGGCAGAGCCCTTCCAGCTATACCTCTCTTCCTCGCTGCCCACTCTCGGGCCCAAGGGTGCTGGGGGCAGCCGGTGGCTTGTAACCTCAGGTCAGAGGCCAGTGAAGGAAGGGGGAGCTGTGGGAAAGGTGACGTGTGCGAATGTGTACGTATGTACCTGCACACACATACAGGAGTGTTTCATTGACACAGGTCACATGACCGCCCCCGGGTGCCTGCTACTTACTCGCCTGCACTGCTGTTAAGTGCTTTCCAGGGCTTCAGAGAAAGCCCTGATTTTATTTCTTACTCATGGAGGGTGGAGCCATTTCGTCTCCGCCTGTAGCAAAGAGAAATCTTACTGCCTAGGTCAGGGGGCCTGGTGGGCTCCCTATGGGCTAAGCAGAGCAGACCCCACCCTGGGACACCTCAGACAGGCCTGGAGTGAAGTGGGGATAAGCTCTGGGGAGACTTGGGTCACACCGACCCGGATATTTCTCTCCTCTTCTCCTGGCCCATCCCTGGTGACAGTGATACTGGCATTGCCTGAGTTCGTTCTTTGTGCCAAGTGTAGTGCCAGGACCTTTTCATGGAGGGTAGTCCCAAGAACCCTGTGGGGTAGGCACTCTCATCATCATTTTTCAGATGAGGAAACTGAGGCATAGAGAGGGTAAGCAACCTGCCAAGGCCACAGAGTAGAAGGGAAAGCAGAGATTTGAGTTCAGGCATCTAGCCCTAGAGGCTGTGCTCTTAAAGAGCTTGAGCTCTTAACCTGAACTTAACACTTGCCTCCTCTGTGAAGCATACCCTGACTGCCTCAGCCTGCTCTGAACTCTCCCAGGCACGGCTGCCTCTCTGGCCGTTCCTGAGGGCTCTCTGCAGCAGGGCCCGGCCCTGCTTGTCCTCCATCTCCCCAAAGCATGCAGATGGACCACAGGGATGAGGAGATGTTCTGGAGAGGAAAAAACAACCCAGCTCCAGAAGCCAGAGAGGATCTGGACAGCATCTAGTTTGCTCTGCCCTCTGCTCTACAGATGAGGGAATGGAGGCTGGAGACGGGAGGGGCTTGTCGGGGTGCAGTCGGTTAGTGGCAAAGCAGGACTCCAGACCTCCAGTTCAGGGCTCTTCTTCACCCACCTGTTGCACTGATTTTATCTCAGAGATGGGGCCAGGATGGGTGGTTGAGGAGAGGCCAGAGGGAAACCCAGCCAAGATCCCTTTTCCTCTCCATTGCCTCTGACCCTCAAACTATGCTGGCTTGTGCATTTTCAACTTCCCTCCCATCCTCCACCTTCCCACCATTAAAAAAAAGTTGGGAGGGGAGGGTTGACTTAAATGTTTAAATTAGCCTCACTTTGCTGAAAGCTGGGTGTCAGGATAAATCCATTCCTACCACGTCATATATCTTCTTCTGAGTGGGAAGTTGGTGAATAAATGAATGTTCTTTGTCTATTATTATGGCCTGACACAGGCAAGGCAGGGAGAGGCGGCCCGCGGTGATTAACGAGCGGGTCTTGGCTAACAAGCTGGATGGTGGGCTCCTTTCCAGGGGCTCTGTGCTCTGGAGTCTGTGCCGGAGTGGGACTCCCAGGCCCTGGGCAGTTCCAGCTAGCGCTTGCTTGTAGGAGGCCTGTGGCTGCCTTTCTTCTCTTCATCCTTCTGTCCGTCTCCAGGGCGACTCCTCGCCCCTTACTGCCTCTCTTTACCTGTCTCCACACTCTGCGTCCTCTCTTCTGGGGACTTGAAGTCATATCTCTGAGGCTCAGAGTCCACTGAGGACCTGTGTAGTTGGGGGAATAGGAGACCTCCCTGAGGACACCTGTAGGAAAACACCACGAGATGCTAACACCTACAAGGTATTTTTAGATCAAAAAGCACATTGACTTGGTCTTCACAATATCCCCATTGACTGAAAAGGAAACTTAGGCACAACGATGGAAAGTGACCCCCATAAGGCCTGTGGAGGCCCAGCTTCCACCCATGCAGTGCTCCCACCCTCACCTCAGTTTTCCTCTGCCTGACTGGCCCCCCCCCCGACCCCCGTGATGCTTCATCCTGTAGTCAGCCCCCTCGCATGGTCAATGCCTGATGAGTCCAGCTTGGGATAGTGGGGTGGGACCCAAGCCTGGGAAGGAGTCCCACAAGAGTGGTTCAAGACCATTCTTGTTCTGGGGGCTTGGACCTCCTGTCCTGTCAGACCTGAGCCAGGACCCTTAGGGGGACTGCCCAAGAAGACCCTTCTCAAAGACATAGTCTCAAACAAACCAAGATGATTTCTGGGAACCAGGGAGGCCTCCTGGAGGAGGTGACTCTGAGACAGGGACATTGGTAGGGTAGGGAAAAGGGCAGGTAGCGTGGCCAAGGAGGGAGGCAGCAGGGCCCTGAGCATCTAACCTTGCTCAAGGATGGTGGGACTCCTTCCCATGCTTGGGTTCCCCCAAACTCCCCCAGGCTGTAGGGGCTGTAGGTGTGGATGGGGAGATCTGCAGAGCAGAGGTGGGGGCCATTCCCCAGGGCTCCGAGGTCTCCCTGAGTGTGTGTGTGAGGTGTTGCATGTGAATGTGTGTGAGCAGTGGAGGACTGCATGTGTGTGCACATGTATGGAGGTATCTAGTGCCCTATGGGGAGGACGTGTGGGTGAGAATAGGAGAGTGCAGGGTCATTCCCCTGAGCACATTCCCCTAAAAGGGCACCTTTGCGATCATCTTTCAAGTTAGTGTGTTGACATAAGTGTTCTTAAAACTGTGATAAAAATGTGCAGAAGAAGTAGGGGAAAGCCAGATGCCTAGATGCCCAGATGGAGGGAAATGGTCATGTGTTCACTGCCCAACCAACCAGGGGTGCTGACGCTGGGCCGCCACCCTGGCTTGGCCTTTCCTTGATGGTGTGTGTGTTTGTGAGTGTGTGGTTGTCATTGTGTGTCAGTGTGTCCATGCGTGTGTGTCACTGTATTTCATGTGAATATGTGTGTGAGAATGCATGTATGACTGTGTCATTGTGAGTTAGTGCCATGTGTGTGTGACTGTGTTTGTGAGTGTGGGTGTCAAAGTGTCTGAGCTCCTTGGACTCTGTGTTCCTCATGGTCCCCAGTGAGACTGAGGGCTCCATAACTGTAAAGCGCTGTCCACATGTGAGGGGTCATCTACTGTCACCACACGAGGAGATCTTCATGCAGAGATCAAGACCCTGCAGAAAAGAAAGTGGGCTCGGCTGGGCAGGGTCTAGCTTGGGCCTGCCCAGGCCCTTCTGCATGTATGTGAACTTGCATGCTCCTTGTGGTTGAGGCTTGGCCTCCCCAGCCCTAGCCTGGGCTGGCTCAGAACCCTCCTACCAACCTTTGCTCAAACACACTGTGGAGACAGAATGAGGGAGAGACCTGGTCCTAGCCCTGGAGGAGACCCCAGTCCTACTCAGGAGACAAGAGGAGGAACTTAGGAGCAGTTAAATGTTAAACCACATTGGGACAATCAGAGAAGGCTTCCTGGAGGAGACAGGGCTGGAGTAGGCCTTGGCAGATTGAAAGGGAATTTAGCTTTGCAGAGGGGAGGAAGGAGGGCAGTCTAGGTGGAAGAAACAGAAAGGGCAAATGCTTGTCATCAGGAAGGAGGCAGGAGTGTAGAGGAGATCTGGAGGAAGCCAGCTAGCTGGAGAAAGGCTACTTACGAAGGAGAGGAGCTAGACAGTGGGCAGCAGAGTGCCCAGCACATAGTAGATGCCCAGTAAATATTGTGACATGAACCCAGGGATCCAATTATGGAGTTTTTTATGTGACCTTAGGGAAGGTGTTAAATAGAAAGTGTAACTGTAGCAAAATTAATGATAACAGCTCTGTTTGTTAAGCACCTACAGTGCAGGCAGTACTGTTAACCAAAGGCATTACTATCTCACTTTCCAGATCAAGACATGGAGCCTCAGGGAGGTAGTGACTTGCTCTAGGTGACAGTACAAATAAATGGTGGTACTAGGATTTGATTCTGGGTCTGACTTTAAAGCCTGCATTCCTCTCCCCCAGTGCCTCAGTTCCCCATCTGCACTGTGACAGCTTGGAGGGGACAACCTTGGATTTGGCCACTCTCTGGGAGTGTGGGGAATGCCTCCTTTAAGGCTAGAGGCTGCTGACCCCACAGTCCCTCTTGGCCCTCGTTCTGAACCTGGCCTTCAGGGGAACCTCCTCCTTCCCCATCAGATCCCTAGGGCCTCTGGCACTGAGGCTAGAGTGGGGCCGGGCCTGGGTGGGCAACAGGGACAGAACTGAGAACTCTTTGGAGTGAGGGGCATCTCCATGGTCCTCAAGGGTCCTAGGAGGGTCCTGGCCTAGAGAGAGAGTTTGTGCATCTGTCTGTGGCCTTCTGGTCCCCTTTCCCACAGGCCTGGCTGGCAGAGGGAGAAGCAACCCCCTTCTTGTGCACAGCCCTGGTCAGGTCTGAATGCTTCCCACCCACACTGCCTGCCTCGAGTTTCACAACCACCTGGGGAGCTGGAGATCCCAGGCTCCCCCCACCTTTTTTTGAGGAAGATTGCCCCTTAGCTAACATCCGCTGCCAATCCTCCTCTTTTTGCTGAGAAAGATTGGCTCTGAGCTAACAACCGTGCCCATCTTCCTCTACTTTATATGTGGAATGCCTGCCACAGCATGGCCTGATAAGCAGTGTGTAGGTCCATGCCCAGGCTGCTGAAGAGGAGTGCACGAACTTAACTGTTACGCCACCTGGCCAGCCCCGACCCCAGGCCCCTTTTTATAAGTGAGGAAACTATTTCATGGAAGCCTTTGAGTTTCCCAGGGTCCCCAGTGATGGAGGGCAGAGCTGGGGCTAGGCCATCTCTGTGCCCCTGACTATTGTCTAACAGGCCGGTCTGGGAGGCTGTGCCTTGGAGCACGGACATGGGGCCATGGCCTCTGAGCAGGTGGCCAGAGGTGGAGGCCAGGGCTGTAAGGACTGCTCCAAAGGCTCTTCTCTCCTCCCCCAGGACACCCAACTCGTGCCCATGCTGGGACTGCCACCTACTGAGTCCCGGGGCCAGCTGTGCTGCACTGGGTGGGCCGTTATGTCGCCCTGTCCCAGGGAGAGGGGTGAGTCTAATGAATTAATTAATATTGGCAAAGCACTTGGAGATCTCTGGTGAAAGGTGCTCAATACATGCAAATCAGAGTGATTGTTACTACCCATAATTACGGAGTTTCTGCTGGAGAAATTATTCAGAAGCGGACAGTGGTTGGGCCAGCACAGGGTTCTGCCAAGATCTACTCTTCAATAGCTGTGGAATCTATCTTCCTTCCCTCCCTCCTCCATCATCTTCTCCTCTCTCTTTCCCCTTTCTCCCCCTCCTTCCCTTTCTCCATCCCTCTCAGCTCCCACTTTCTCTCCCAGCTCTAGGCCTGTTACCTGCTGTTCCACAGCAAATGCCTTCTTTGTCTCATCTCTCATGAAGACAGGCACCTGGCACATTTGGGGCAAAGGGGGGATTGGTCAGTAGCTTCTCACACTCTGGGAGTGAGAAGGATCCAGAAACTGAGTCTTGCTTTTCTCTTCTTTTAAGTGGGTCTGTAAGGAGTTCCCTGTGGGGAGAATCAAGTATGGCGATGTCTGGGTGGGCATTCTGGGCTGGGAAGCTTGGCACCTGCGAGGCTTGCCATACATTGTTTACATAGATGATGTGAAGTGTGTGCTTGCGTGTGCACACACAGTGTGTTTGCTTCCAGCCAGCCCCCTCCTCCATCAGACCACGTTCTCAGTGTGACTCTGGGTCTTTGCCTAGACTGTTGGTTCCCCATTGTCTGAGGCTGAACCTCCTCCACCTACCTGAGCACGTGGCCCTATGCTGACAGCCCCTGACAGTGCCCAGAACCAGAAATCCAAATGAATCGTCTCTCTCAGCAGTATCTTCCTTCCTTCCCCCTCCTCCAGTCCGCTGTCTCCATGGCTTTGTTCATCTTTGTGCCCACCAGCCCCAGAGGGAGCCGCTCCCAGATTCAGCACCACGAACAGCGCCTGGCTCAGCCCGGGGCCTGCCATCTCCTCTCAGCTGAACACAGCCTCAGAGGTCATCCTGACACAAGCCCTGCTTTGTCACTTGGGGACTAAGGCCACAAGAATGTCAGTGCCTTATCCAAGAGCACACAGAAGCTTAGCTTTAGAGCTGACTACAACCGTGGTCTCTCCAGGCCAGGATGTTCCCCATTGCAGTACACAGAGTCTTTAGAAGGACATCCTAGTGTTCAGTCAACAAACACTTATGAAGCACCCACTGTGTGCTTGTCTCTATAGCACATTCAATGATGGAGGAGAGATGGAGGCGGCAATATCTCTGTTCTATCCACAACAGGCTCCACAAATCAACAACCACAACCATAGAACAAGAGCATGGCAGGCACTACAAAGCATGTGCTTGATTTTGTGGGGCCTATAAGCAGTGTTCCAGAGATATGAGACAGAGAAGATCCCTGCAGGATGGAATAGTCAGGAGGGCCCCTTGAAAGAGATGGTGCATAGCCTGGAGACGCAGAAAGGAGGGGGAAAGAGCATGGACACTCAGGAGGAGGCTGGCATGAGGCCACCTGCATGTGGGGGGGATGGCAAGAAGCCCATCCAATGGGCTTAGGGCAGCTGGCAGTGATGAGTCTGGGAAGGTAGGCAGTGTCCCTTATGAAGGACTGGGCTCTGTCCTGTGGGAGCAAGGGAAGGCTGTCTGTCACCGTGGACACGAGGGGATTTCCACTCATATCTCCAGTGCTGCAGCCTGGCCTGCTATCACAATCCCACCCCCCCACCTCTTCCACCCTCCTCCTTTACCTGGGGTTGGCCGATTTCATCTGCAAGTGACAATAGGCGTGGGTTGTCTATGGGGCCTTTGTGTTGTATCACTCAGCCTGTAATCTTTCCCATCCAACACAGGCTCCTTTCTCTTTCCCGGCATTTGTCAGAAAGATAGGACAGAGCCCCGAAGCCTGAGGCCAGGCCAGGGTAGGCCTCTTGCTGCCCATCGATTTGTGCTGCTTTTGCCAGTTGCCCCTGTGTGTTTGCTGGACACCATGGGGCTGTGTTTGGCTTCAGATAATGAAATAATGTCCTTGCTAAGGAAAGGATGGAGTCTCTGCTAATTAGCGCAGCTGCCTACGTTGAGGACAAAAAGTCTTTACTGCTGTGCTCCCAGGGCTGGCTAAGTGTGGAGCTCTGTGGGGAGCCAGTGGGGTGGGCAGTCCACCTTGAGGGTGACAGTGAGAGGATGAGAGGGGCTGGGAAGGCAGAGCTTTCCAGGGACGCTGTCTCCTTGGCCCTCTGTCCCCCAGCAGAGCCTTCCTGGCTCAGGGACAGCATTGGGTAAGGAAAGGCCTTGGATCAGATAGATCTGATTTCACTTGAGTGAGATAATGGAGCAGAGTGCTTGATGCACAGCAGGGACTTAGAAATGTTGGTGGCCTCATAGTTCACCCTTTGGGGTCATGCCCTCACCTTGGTGCTGTCTCAGGCCTTGTTCATCTTGGGCACATGGGTCTTGCCTCCTAGCTGTCTGACCCCTTGGAAGGATGGAGTCTTCTTCTCCCACCTCTTCCAGGGCTCAGGAGACAGTGGGGCCAGTTGAATGGCTGAATTCAAAGGCTAAAGCTTTTGAAGTGCCCCCTCCCTTACAGTCCAGCCTCTCGGGCTGGGGTCCTCCCATGGCACTATGGGAAGGGGCTGAAGATCAGGCCAAGTGAACAGAGGAGAAGGGGCTGGGGTGGAGAGGCCCAAAGCACTGCCCCCTTCTCCAGCAAGCCCTCTGGGAACCAACTAGAGGTATTCCTTCCCTGTGTCACTCCTCCCCATAAACTTTCACTGTGCTCCTCCCAGGGCATCCTCCTGAACACACACACTGTTTCAAGTCTTATAATCCTTCCCATCTCTACAAGGCATTTCCTAAGTTCTCTCATAGCCACGACTCATTGACTCCACAGCTGAGGAGGATACAGCAATGGCAGTAGTTGTAGTAGTGATGGTAATCACAGAAGCACCTAGCCCTTATTGAGCACCTACTGTGTGCCCGGCACAGTTCCAGCCTCTCTACATCTAGTCACTCCTTTACTGTGGGTGGACAGGGTTAGGTTTACTCTCATTTTCCAGAGAAGGGAGTTGAGGCCTGAGGAGAAGAAGGGCCTCTCGAGGGCAGAGCACGAGAGGTGGCAGAGACGGGCTCACACCCGCTCATGTCAGTTTAGGTTGACAGCCATGAGTGATGTGCCCATTATGCACCTGCACAGAGGCATGATGGGACATGCTCAGGCTCCAGGAGCTCACAATGGGAAAAGTCTCCCTGACACACCTCCTCCAGGTTCCCCCGTCCCTCCTGACTTCCTCCTCGCCCGACTCAGGTGGCATCTGCTCTTTCCCCTCACCTGGCCCGACCTCTGGCTATGGCCTTTTTTGGGGTGGGTCCACGAGGGCAGAGGCTTGGGTCTTGTTGGCTGAAGTATTGCTCATACTTACCAGGCCCTGGCTTGTAGAAGGTGCTCAACTAATGCTCTTTTAATGGAGGAATGAGCGTCATTGTGTGGATTAGATGAGGCCGTGCATGTTAAGTACTTGGTGCTCAACAAATATTTATTGAATGAAAAAAATATCCTTGGATGGAATAAAGGAGGTGATGGGTGTCAAGTGGCTGGCTCGTAGTAGGTTCAGCACGTGGGAACAGCAGTAGCAGTAGTTTCCATTCTTCTGGAAAGGGCTGGGCGGCTGGACAGGAAGCAGGGCCTGGGAGAGGGGAGAGAGAAATGAGAGAGAGGCAGCACCGGAACTCCCAAGAAGAGGTGAGAGCGAGGAGGAGGCCGGTTAGCAGCTGGGGCCCTGACACCCACTCCGTGTGGAGCTGAGGATGGGAATGCATGTGTGCATGCACATGTGTGGGCGGGTGTGTGTGTGTAAAACAAATAAGTGGAAAATGAATTTAATTATAAGGCACTTTTAATAGCTATTTATATTTAATCCTGCTAATTCTGTGTCTTGTGTAGCCAAACTGTAATTCTATTCTTCTTACTCATTTGCTAGTGAGACTGGAGACAGAGGGGAGAGGGAGACAGCCCCACAGGGAGGCAGCCAGTACCTCCCACCCTGAGGCTGGCTCTGGAAGTTGACCTTGAGGGCCAGGAGGAAGGGGTCACTGGGAAGGCTGTCCGAGGGAAAACGAGAACTGGCCCCAGCTCTGTCTCCAGGGCAATTCATCTGCTTGTGTCTACTCAGCACCTGGGGTCGGGGTAGGGGAGCCATGGAGAAAGCCCAGCCGCAGAGTCAGGCAGACCCAGGTTCAAATCCAAGGTAAGCCATGTGCCTTAACCTCAGAGAGGCTCACTTTCCCCATCTGTAGAGTGGGCATAATATAACCCTCCCAGGGCTGTTGGGAGGATTGAATTAGAGACAGCAGGCCTACTCTAGAGCTGGTGCCTACTAAATGCTTGTCCCTCTGCCCTCCTTATTCCCCTCACCAACCCCCAAGCTGGCACTTCTCTGGATGCTGTCAGATAGCCCTCAGCTCATCAGCAGAGAGAAGGTGATTGACTAACTTGATGGCCAATGAATGGCTGGGGTCCTGCCCGTTTTTCAGATGACCCCTTAGGGATGGCTGGGGACCTGGGGGTGTGGAGTGGGTTGAGGGTGGTCTTGTGGCAGGACCCAGAGGTGCTAGAGCAGCCGCACTGGGCAGCGACAAGGAGGTCTACCCAGCGGCTATGGGAGGGGGCGAGGAGGGGATCTTCCTAAGGAGGGACCCCAGACCTGGCTAGCATAGGTGCACTGTAAATGGTAGCTTTGAAGGAATGAGGCAGGAGTTAGAGATCCCTGCTCCAGGCCGCACTCTACTGTGAAGACTCTGGGCAGGCTGGCCGCTCCCTCTGTTTTGTCGTCTGGGCCATGAGGCCAGGATGTGGAAGAACTGAATGAGAAAACCCAGAAAGAGCTTCAAGGAGACTTAGGGTCCAGAGATGGGCCTGTGGAGGGGTGCTCACTGGGGCCCCACCCAGGGGATGGCATTGTGCTTGGTTTCTGGCCGTGCTGGTCAGGCTGAAGCCAGGGCCTCAGAGGAGCCCTGGAGTGGACCAGGCAGGTGATGCAGGGCCCAGACCTCCCTTCAGGACCCCCAGGGGAAATTGGGCTGGGGCTGGGGGCCATGGCCTTGTCCTGGAGTAGGGCTAGTGGGAGTACAGGGCAGGGACCTGGCCTTTTTCCACCCATTGCTTCTTCCTGTGCCCTCCTGATTCTGCTCACTGTGCCTGAGCCCTCCTCTGGTGCAGCCGCCGCAAGGTTTCAGGACCTCCCGGAGGGCTGGGCTCTGTAGGAAGTCAAGCTGAGTGGCTGCACCCAGAGGCAGAGGGGGTGACCCTGAGAGCTGACCCTGAGCCAGGCTCTGAGCCGGGCTTCTTCCAGATCTCTCATGGAATCCCTGCAGGGAAGTTGCAAGGTGGGTGTTACTCTCTCCATTTTAAAGGTGGGGAAACTGAGGCCCAGAGAGCCTAAGGGACATGATTAGAATTTGGGTCATCTGATTCCAAAGATGGTTCCTTTTCCTCAGTGGTAAACTCTGGTGGCCCCCGGGTTGGGGTGGGGGGTGTGGCATATCCAGAGGGTGGGGTAGTGTGGTAAGTACTGCCTCACTAGGAGAGCTCAGAATGCCTGGTGCTGAGGAGGGTTTGAGTCCTGATTTTCACACCCCAGGGCCCCCCCAAAGGCTCTGAGGCCCTGCAGGGCTGATGGTGGTGGCCAGCAGCTCATCCTGCCAGAGCAAGGCTTGGGGAGGCAGCCATGACCCCTGTCTGGATTCGTGGAAGAGAGGGAGCTTGGCCCTGGGCTCTGCCACATCTGGGTCCAAATCTGAGCTCTGCCACCTACCTGCTGAGTGACCTCCGGCCAGCCACTTGATCCCTGAGCCTCGGTGTCGCCACCAACGTCTGGCACATGGTAGGTGCTCAGTGTCACCCACCTTCCTTGTCCCGCCACCCACTTCCTCTGCTGACGCATGGAGGTGGGTAATGACTGACAGTACGATTTCTCTCCAGGATATTTTCACTTTAATAGGAGACTTTAATGCCTCTGAACCCCAGTGGAACGATGTTTCCCTTTAATGGTGACATTTCAGGTGTGGCGGCAGCTGGGGGGAGGTGCAGGCTGGGGATCGCCTGGTTCCTGTGAGGGGTGCAGCCTCGTCCACTGGCCTTCTCCTGCCCCTCCCCCATGGCTCCTCTGCTGTGTTCACAGGCAGGTCAGCGTCTCGTTAATGTGATTGACGGATTTGTTCTGAGCGGAGCGCGCTTGCTCATCAGCTCAGTAAGAGCCCAGCCTGGGAATCAGCCGGCCTTCTGATGCAGGCAGGGCCAGCCTGACCTCTGTTCTTCTAGGAAGTGAGGGGTCACCCAACAGGGAATAATTAACAGGCACACAGGGGGAGTGAGTAACCTGTGGGAGGGAACGTGGGGGGGGTCCAGTCCTTGGGAAGAGTCTCCAGGGATGGGTCTTATCTGGTCATTAACACAGATGCCCAGGACCTGCCTAGGCTCCCACTCTGACTGGTGTCTCCTCATCCACTTGGTCCTACCAGAAGTGCCCCTGAGCCCAGGGTGCCTGCCATGGCAAAGCCATGTTGTAAGGGGTAGAGGAAGGGGACAGAGAGACAGAGGGATCTAGGACTGGTGCTCTGGAGGAGCAGTCCTGGGTCTGGAGAGGGGGTGATCAGTGACTTTTTGAGGACTTAGCAGAGCTTGAAGGCAGGGAAGTTTGGAGAGGTCCCAGGAAAGTGTGCAGTCTACGGGAGAGGCCACATGGGCTGAGACCGGAGGCCCAGGTTCTAGTCCAGGTTTTGCAGTTGGCTCCCTGTGTGACCTTGGGTAACTTCCTGCTCTTTCTGAGCCTCAGTTTTCCCATCTGTGCAATGGGAGTTTTGGTCTGGATGAGCTAATCTCCAGACCTCTTCTGCCCCTCCATATCTGATTCTAGGGTATCTTCGGGAAGGGGCTGAGCCCTGGGGGTAGGGCAGGGAGGTGGGCCCAGAGCACAAAGAGCTGGGGAGGGGTCAGGGCCGTACGTGTGTGCTGCCATCTGCTGTGGCTGGCACATTCATTAAGCATCTCTAAGATGGATACAGCCCCCCAGTTCACCCGTCGCATGAGCCCCAGGATTTATTTCTCCCTGAATGGTGTCATCCATCATGTTAACTTTGCTGCCAGTGGGTGCTGCTGGCTCTTGCCTGAGCCTCCTGCAGGGTAGGATGCCTTCTTATCCTCCAGACAGGGCTCGCCTCCCCCCAGCCCCACTCCTGCACTTGACTGCCCTTTACCCATGTGGCATGTGGGCAATTCTGTACTCTAGGTCTGCTCCAGTCCCCAGCCAGACTGCAGGTTCAGGATACTGAAAGGGGTGTCAGGGCAATCAGGCCTGGCTTCTTGGAGGAGGTGGCAGTACTGGTTTTGGACCTGAAGAAGTAGCTGAGCAGGAATTGGCCAGGTGGAGAGAAGAGTGGGTTGGCATTAGAGTTGGGGTGGGAGGCCATGGACCCAAGTTGGGGAGGTCCCTCACTCACACCCATGTTCCTTATGGAGGGTGCCCAGGCAGTGCTTGTGGTCCAGTTCTTGTAATCTCCTGTTCTTTCAGGCTCAGGTAGCTCAGGGACCATCAGGTGACCCCACAATGGCATCCATTCAGACAGTAGAGGCATGTGGTGTATGGCACTTTCTGCCCCCAACCAGCTCAGTGACCTGGGACAAGCTACTTTGTCTTTTTAAGCCTTAATCCTGGAGGGATCAGCAGGTTTCACTGCAGAGTGGGGATTTGAGGTGGGCTCCAGAGAGTGAATAGGAATTCAGCAGGTAGAGACAGGTTGGGGTGGCAGTGATTCTAGACTGTGGTGGGATGCCTGGAACTGTGCTGAGGGCCTCTGCTGGGGACAGCTTCTTGACCATGGTGCAATGGTTAAGGCACAGGCTCTGGAGCCAGGCTGCCCCTCTGTGAATCATGCCTGCACACTTACTAGCTCTGTGACCTTTGGTGAGGCCTTAAACCTCTCTGTGTCTTGGTTTCCTCCAAGAAAAGGGGATACTGATAGCACCTACTTCGTAGCGTTGTTGTGTTGATTAAATGAGCTTATACATGTAAAGTCATAGAATGATGCTGAGTACATAGTACCTGTTTAATAAAAGGTGCTATTTGTATTCTTGCTGAGCCTCAGAGAGACTAGGGGACTTGCCCACGGACACACAGCTTGTGATGAAGGTTCAGGATCTAGACCAATGCCCACTTATTTCTAAAGCTCTGCTCTTTCCTCACTCTCAGCATTGCTGGTGTCCGCCCGAGGTGCCTGGTGTACAACCAGCGTCCAGACCTCCCTTGAGGAGGTATTGGACCAGGCTCTGCCCATGCTGCGTTCTCTTCTGAGGCCTTCTGTCGCAAGACCTTGTTTGTCTCACTCACTGAGGACCCTCAGGGCCTGGCATACAGTAGGTGCTTAAGAAATACTTGTTGATTGGCTGGCTGACTGAACACATGAAAGCAGGGCAGACCATCCAGCTGCTCCCTGGGCTCCCAGCACTCACTGCACAGGCTCCTCAGACCTCCACCTTTTGTGCCTGATTGGGAGGGTCCCCCAACTGGATCCCAGCAGCACCCCCCCCCCCCCCCCCGGTCCTTGCGGAGCCCACTCAGCTGCCCTCCTTGCTGTCCCTCTCCCCAGGAGCAGGCCTCAGCCCGGGGGCTCTGCATTCCATCCTGCACCCCACCCCCATCGCAGCAAATCTCAGCCTTCCTCCTGCATCCCTCTGTCCTCCACACTTGCTCGTTAACTTGAGAATAACTCCCGAACTTGATGTCTTTGCCTCTGCTTTTATATCAAGCTCTAATTTGACTGTCTAAAGGCTCTTAGAGGAGAGGGAAAAGAAAATCACCCCACTCTGTGCCCAGGGTAGATTCTGTCTTCAAGGCGAATGAGGCAAACCCTGCCAAGCCTCTTTAGACTGGGGCTCCTTAGCAAGGGCGTGGGGCACAGGCCTGAGGCCAGGAAGCCTCGGCTCTGATCCCCACCCCCAAGATTCTGTGCCCTCTCAGCCCCTCAGTTCCAGTGTAGGGGGTCGGGGTCGCGTTCCTCCCTTTCTAGAGGAGGTGTGGGCCCTGGGGCTCTCTGTCCTCTCCGCCTGGCCCCTGGGCTCCCCACAGGCCCACTCGCATGACCCTGGGCCTGGTGGAGGTGTGCTAGAGGTGGATGTGGCTGATGGAGGGAAGGAGCCCAGAGAGGAGAGGGGGTTGCCCAAATCCTCCAGCGAGACCCCTCCTGGCAGGATGAGGAGGATGCGGGGCATAGGGAGTTATTCAGGAGAGCCAAGGTGTACTCTTGCGCCCCCACCCCTCCCTGCCCTTTCTGTCAAGCATGCTCATTTCTCCCACCATCTGCACCAGAGAGTTTGGGGTGATGGGCTAGGGGTCCTGCCTGTGCACCACTGAGGGGTCCTTCTCCTTTCTCCCACCATGCCCCTTGTGAGCATCATGGGGGCCCGTGAAAATGAGCTGGCGGTGAGGGCAGGTGCCTCTTGTGTCTGGGACTCCCAGGATCTAAATGGTCATGCTGGCCCACACTTGGCCCCTAAGACTTCTTACACCTGCAGCCGTGTTCTGCTTACCTGCTGTGTGGCAGCGCCGTCTCTGCCGAAGGTGAAGCCGGCGCATGCCCTGGTCTCCTTGGAGCAGCCTGTCACCCACTGCAGTGTGGTTCCCCTGGGTGCCTCATGGCCTCAGCTCTCTGATGAGCTGGATAGATGTTATGATTCTGCAGATCATCTGACTTCTTCACGTTGTTGGGTTGGGAGCGGTGTTCTCTGTGGCTTCTACCCAGCCTAGGTTTCCCTGTCTGTAAGGGGGGATGCTGCCACCCCCCTCAGAGAGCTGCTGAGAGGTAGGTGAGCTGCTATGCCAGCTATCTACACCATGGCTCTGCGAGGCCCTGTCTGCTGTGACTCTGCCCCCAGAGGCCATGGGGAGAAGGTGCAGTGGCAGGCTGGGGCAGCTCTCGTGGGGCTGGTCAGGGAGGCTGGGGGTGGGGGCTGCTCAGAGACTTAGGAGAGAATGTTCAGCCCCACACATGTCCACTGCAGCTTCTCTGGCCTGGCCTGAGCTGGGCTTGGGGGCTTAACTGGGTAGGTTAGCTCCCCTGGAGCAGCCCCTCTGCCCAGCGCCTCATTTTGCCAGTAAGTGACAAGGGGGATGAAGACCCCTCTCCTCTGCTTGGATGGGTCCGTGGAGCTACTGGGCACAGGGAATGATGCCCAGCATTTCCACCTGCCTGATATTCGAGGCTCTGCCCACTGAGTATGGCTCAAGCTCCTCTCACTCCTCTCCCCGACCAGACTCTCTCTCCCTCCATCCAAACCCCAATTTCCTCTCGACCCTTCTGCTTTCTGGGTTCAGCTGAGGTCTTGGGAAGCCTCGTGTTTGGACATTCCGGGCAAGGCTTCCCTGGTCTGTGTGGGGACCAGGGCTTTGGCCCCCAGCAGCAGGGCAGGGCTGGTTACACTGAACTTCCTGTACCTCCAGGTGTCCCTGAGGCCGGCAGAGCCCACAGCCCCAGGGGGCCACATCAGGGAAGCTGAAGGAGGCCACTTGCCCGCAGAACCACAAGGTCAGGCTGGACCTTTCTTCTCACTGGCAGTGGTGGGCCCTGGGAAGAGCAGCCGGCCACAGTGTGGTCTGTGGGGCCTGTTGCCTGCCCCTCCTTGGGCCAAGCCTTGTTTCTGGGGCTGCTCTGGGGGCTACTGAGGCCTAGGCTGAGGGCCCTGGGGGGATGCCAGGGGCCTTCTTAGGCAAGAACCCTTAGCTTCTGCTGTATTCTCAACCCAAGGGGCTGAGAGGAAGTCGCGCCTCAGGGCCCCAAAGTGGAGGACTGAAAACCTGAGACCGGCCAGGGCAGGTCCCAGGAATTTCCTACAGTAGCCTCTTAGGACATTGTGGTAGGTGGGGAGGGAGTTGGTTCCTTCAAGGCTCAGGCTTGGGTGGGCTGACCCACGTTCCCAGGAGCCCAGCCAGGCCAGAATCCCTGGGGGGCAGAGAAGCACATCTAGGGGAGGCACTTCTGGGGCCTTGCCCAGGATGTCCCCTGCCTGGAATGTCTTTCCTAGCCCAGCAAATGTCTCCTTCTCAGAGAGCCACTTCAGGGGTCTCTTGTCTCCCCAGCCCAGGTTTGCGCTCCTCCTCCAGGATCCCATGGCCCTTCCACAGGCCACGTGGTGTGGTAGCTGCCTGCCTTCTGGCCCATGAGCTCTTCTGGCGGAGAGGGTGTTAGTGGACAGCGACTGCTTCAGGGCACCAGGGAGGCTACTGCCACCTTTGAACAGCATCCTCCCTGCCACTGTTGCCTGGCTGCAGAGCCTAGCAGAAGCATCAGCTGTCTCTGAGCCCCAGTTTCCCCCTCTCCAACTTGACTTCTTGGGAGCTGCAGGTTAGAGATCAGCCTAGGCAGGCCTCAGTCTTCCAGTGCTCACTTCCTTAGGCCTTTCCTGAGCTCTGTCCCTGCTGCCCTGGACCCCCTCCTCCATTGTCCAAATCTATTTATTCAGAGCCCCAGCCTGCTTCTTCAGGAAGCTCTCCCTGATGTCTTCAGCCCTCACTGATCTGAGTCTAAGTGTTCTGATGGTGTCCCCGGATGCTTCTTTCTCCTTGGCACACACTTCTATCTCTGTGTGGGGCTCCAGCTACACAGACTGATCGACATGGCCTGTGCTGCTGGATAGCACAGGCCTGTGTAGTCTGTGCTGCTGTGGGAGCCCACAGGGAGCTGCAACTCCTGCCCTGGGGCCAAGGAGGCAAGATTTGAGCTGCATCTTGAAGAGGGAGGCTGGAGATGAGGAGGTCTTGGGGACAGAGGTCAGCTTAGGAAGGGCCTTGAATGCCAGGTAAGGAATCATGGGATTTTACAGGCAGTGAGCACCAGGGGAGAGGCCCCAGACTGAGTGGCATGTTCGTGAGAGCAGATGCTCCCAATAATGCCTGGAGCCTTCCACCCATGCCCCCTGCCTGGTGGTCCCCTGCTTGTCCTGCAGATCTCTGCTCCAAGGACACTTCCTCAGGGAAGCCCTCCCTGATTCCTGTCCATACTCTCAGGGCACCCGATCTTTCCTTTAAAGCCCTCATCCCAGTGCAACGCCCCCCTCCCCCCACCCCAGTGTGACCACTGATTGTCCACCAGGCTTCAAGGCCACTGAGGGCATGAATCAGAAGGGTTTGATTGCCCCCTGGGTCCCTGGCTCCCAGCCCAGTGTCTAGCACTGAGTAGATGCTCAATAAATGTTGATTGACTATATGAATGCATACAGGGCACACAGCCCATGAACACCAGGCTGGAGGGGCTGCAGGCTGAGGTGGGTGCTAACGCGAGGAGGAACAGACCTCCGTGAGGTGGCAGCAGAGCCTGGGTCCTGGTCGGAGCTGTGCCCCTTTTTGTGTCATCAGGCGGCTCTTTAAAGAGGGGTTTGCTGGAACAAAAGCCATCTCTGGCAGCGCCTCCATGGGCGGGCCTGGTCCTGCCAGCTCTCTTCGGAAATGCTTTGAGAACAGGTGGACCAAGCCAGCTTGTCACCCCTGGGCTGGCTGGTGACTCTGGGGAGCGGGGGCGGCGCTGGGGGCAGGGGCTGTGGGAGGCAGGGCAACTCGTAGATGCAGCCCTGACTTCAATGAAATTATTTTTAAAACCTGCAAGAGAAAGGGGATATTTTTAACCTTTGTTCCATCAAGGCATCCCAAGGGAAAAAGAGGGGGAAGGAGGCAGATGGAGAGCTGGGAGAGGGGCATGAGCAGGGCCATGGGCTTCCAATGGGGGTAGCCCCAGAGAGCCCTGAGGACAAGCTTTTTTGTCCCCAGCTCTTTTAAATTTTTTAAAAGCTCCAAGCAGCAAGAGGGACAGTGGAGTTCATTATATCGAGTTATCTCCTCTGTTTCAGGCAAAGATCAATCTTCCGAGTCTTGTAGCTCCGAGGGGGGAGGGGAAGAGAAAGAAACAAGAGGCGAAGGGAGAAAACTCCCTGGACCAATTTCCGCTGGCTAACATGATTACTTGGCTGCCTGGCAGCTGCGCCAGTTGTTGGCAGGCATCCTGGCCCCCTGCCAGTTGTGCTCAGTTGCCGGCTGCCCCCCGAGGCTCCCTCCTGCATGGGACAGGTTGGCAGGTGTGAGAGCCCTAGACCGCGCCCCCCCCCACCCCGGGGGGCAGGGCTGCTGGGCCTGGCATTCCAGGGAGGCCCCAGGCCCCACTGCTCTCCAGTGTGCATCTGTCCCTCCAGCCGCCTATCTCAACCTGTCCTCACCTCCCTGCCTTTGCCCAGAGGCTCCTGCCCTGCTGGGTGTGCCCTCCACCTCCTTCCCTCTTCTTCAGATGGGGGTAGTTTGTGTAGGGAATAGGAGCACAGCCTTTGGAGCCAGATAGAGCTGGCTCTGCCTATTCCTTCCTTCCTTCCTGCCACAAATATTTACTGAGCATCCACCACGTACCGAGCATGGCGCATAGTATAGAGGCAGATGCAGAGCCGGGCAAGATGGACCCGTTCCTCCCTGCCTCACAGAGTTTATGTTATGATGAGGAGACACATGAGAAACAAGGACACAAACAGACAAGCAGGATGATGTCAGGTGGGGATAAAGACTCTGACAAATGGGAGTGACTGGGGTGCGTGGGGCATTTGACCTCGGGTGCCCAGGGAAGGTAAAGGAGGTCCCATTGGAACAGAAGAATAGGAGAGTCTGGGGAAAGCGGTCAGGCTGATGAGGACCATGGACAGAGGCCCTGAGTCCGGCCAGCAGGGAGAGGGCGGATTGTGGTGGAAGGTGAGCGCTGAGCAGCAGGCAGGCTTTGAGGAGTCTGGACTTGATTCTCTCTGCCGTGGTTGCTTATGGCAGGGTACTGACAGCATCTGATTTGTACCATTATGTGGCTGCTGTGATAGTTTGAGGCCAGGGTGGGAGCAGGGAGCTGGCGAGGGCAGAAGATGCCAGGGCGGCAGCAGGTTCTGGGTGTGTGTCGGGTAGAGCTGACAGAATTTGCTGGTGGCTTGGGTGTGGGGTGAGGAGAATAGGAGTCAGGGCTGAGGGAGATGTAATTTTGGTCATAAAAATTAAGAGTTCTGTTTTGGACAGGTCTGTTAGATGAGCAAGTGGAGATGACACATAGGCCTGTGGATACGCACAGCTGGTGCTCAGGAGAGAGCTGGGGCTGGAGAGAGAGCTCGGGGGGCATGGCTGCGATTTAAAGCCACATGACCAACCTGGCGAGACCAGCCAAGGACTGTGCAGACAGCAGAGAGAAGTGAGCCTCTGGATGTTTGGAGGGAGGTGAGGCACGAGGGGAGGAAGGCGTGGGAGGACAACCAGGAGAGGCTGAATCCTGGGAGCCCAGAGATAAAGTGTTTCCTGACGGAGGAAGCAGCCAGTCATGTCAGAGAATGACCACTGGGTTTGGCAAAACTGAGGTTTCTGGGAACCTTGATCAGAGCGGTTTTTCAGGGTGGTAGGGATGGAAGCCCAACTAGAGAGGAGAGAGGGAGAATGGGAGGTGAGAGAGTGGAGACTGAGATGCTGAGGAGAGACAGCTCTTGAGTTTTGCTATAAAAGAGAGCAGAAAAATGGAAGGGCATGTGGGGTCAAGAAATATCCCTCCCTCCCTTCCTTCATGATACTGAGGCAAACTGATATGCTCTTTCCTAGCTGTGTGACCTTGGTCAAGCAGCTTAACCTCTCTGAGACTCAGTTCCACATCTGCAAAATGGAGATGACAACCCAGATGTTGCTGAATCTGGCGCTTACTGCACACAGTAAATGGGAATTGTTCTTAAGTAGGTGTTCACAGGGGAAAATGGGCAGCTGGGCATTGGTACAGACATTTTTTGGAGGACAATCTGGCAGTGAGTATCAAAATTTAAGATATGTTTACCCTTTGACCTACCCTTTGGACATACTTGCACATGTGCACAAAGAGGCAGGATACTGTTTTCCAGCAATACCTGAAATAAAAAATTGGAACCCCCTGAGCACTCATCTGGGGGGTCTGGTTAAACAGGTGAGGGTAAGCCCCCATGCAGCTCCTCGGTGCAGCACCCTGTCAAGAGCACAGACGCTGGCACCTCATGGCTCAGCCGCTCCTGGCTGGGTGTCCTTGGGCAGGATGCTAATGACTGCGTTGCACTTCCGTTTTCTCATCTGCAAAACTAGGATGACAGCAGCACCCAGCTTAGGGCCATTGTGAACATTAGAGGGTTAATGCACACACCGCTCGACCCTGGCAAGCAGTAGGCGCTCAGTGAGGACGGCAGCGATTACTGTTATCTTTGTGTATGGACAGGGAGAGGTCCCCAGTCGACTGTTAAGTGAGGACCACAGTCACACACCTGCACAGAAGCTATGCCCCTGGTGTCTAACCCCATGTGTCTGTATGCACACACATGTGCACCTTTATGCATGGGTGTGCAGAAGCCCAGTGAGAGTCTCACCCTGAAGGGCAGTCAGGACTCTGGAGATAGGATCCGGAGTGAGCGTTTGCTCTCCAGACCTCTGCCATCAGAGCTCCTAACAGGAGGGAGCTGGCATGAATTACCTGTGTAAGAATAAAACTGCAATGTGTGAAAATGGTAATGTAGGTCTTCACCTCCTCCAGGAAGCCTTTTCTGACTGCACAGCCCGCTCCTATCAGATTTCCTTGGTGGTTAGAAATTTCCTGCTGTGGCTGCTTTGAGTCAGATGTGTGTGCACGCACGTGCATGCGTGTGTGTGTGTGTCTTCCCAATTAGCCTGTGAACTCCTTGAGGGTGTGGGCCATGCACTTTGCTGGCCAGACACATCTAGACCAGCAGTTCTCAAAGTGTGATGCACCACCTGGGAACTTGTTAGAAATACAGATTCTCAGGCCCCACCCTGGACCTGCTGACTCAGAAACCCTGGGAATGGAGCCCAGCAAGCTGTGTTTGCACAAGCCTTCCAGGTGACTCTTGATGCACCTGCTGGTACTGATGGGGAAATCAAGGCACAGTGAGGGGAAAGGGCTGGCCTGGGGTCACAGAGTGAACCAGTGACAAAGCTGAGATGATCCAGGTCAAGGTCCTAGTCGGTGGTGAAGGAGAGGAACTGGATGCTCTTTTCTGGCCACCACATCTGACCCCAGGAGGAAGGATTTGAGGAACAGTGCTGTGCGTCCAGGGGCCAGAGAACTCCCGCTCCTCCTGCCATGGGCAGGTGTGGGTGAATGGGGGCAGCTGCTCTGTCTGGGGTGCACGCCCCTCAGGGCCCACGCGGAGCTATGGGCCTGTGGCAGGGCGCCTCCTGGATGACTGTGTCCCTCCTGTGGCCAACCGGGCAGCTGCAGCCCCGGGGCTTGCTTTACGGAAAGTGCATTCTTGACTGTGGGTGCATCTGGTGTCCTTGGGCTCCCAGAGGGCAGGGGCCAGGTCTCCTCCTGGTCTGCCTGCCCCAGGGCTGCGGGCATAGGCTTGGGTGGGGTTGGCTGCAGGACGGGTCCCGTGGGTGAGGAGTCTGTGGGCCTCGTTCAGCTGTTATCTCACCTCTTCCCTGCTATCTCTCTGCAGGTGTCCCTCTGAAGAGCCCCTGAGCCACTGGCACCCCTGGGAGGTAAGCAGGCGCTGTCTCGGTTGGTGACCGCGGGTGTGTGTGCAGGGCAGGTTGCAGGGGCGTCGTCTTCCTCTGCTCAGCCCTCTCTCTGCCCCACCCCTTTCTCCTCTCCCATCTTCTGGAACCCACGTTTGCCTTCCTCTGGCCATGCTCCTGGGGGTGCTGTTGAGTCCCAGGGTGAAAAAGTGGGTGGGAGGGCTTGGGAATCAGCTTGCAGGAGGAAGAGAGGAGGGCGGCTTCTTGGTCTGACAGGATCAGGGTTATGGGTGCCGGGGGGCTCCTGGGGAGCAGCTTTTGGGGTCCTGGGGGTACCTGGCCCAGGCACCAGCCAGGAGTGAGGCTCAGGGGTCCTGGAGGCCCCTCGTTAAGCAGGGGGCAGAGCTGTGGGCTGTTGGGGGCAGGCCAGGGCATCAGCTGAGGCTGCAGTGCCCTAGGTGGTTGGTCTGGGCCTCAGGGGCCTGGCTGTGCTCTGCGATGAGTCAGTGTTCGCGGGACGTGATTCCCGTGCTGGAAAACACAGTTCAATGAGGGGCTGCAAGGCCAGGCCCCAGCAGGTTTGGGAGCAGACACTTTTCCCTCCCCCGGCTTCCTGTGTCTTCTCGGACTTGAGTTCCAAGGAGGGCTTTGCTGAGTGGACGATTTCTAGGAGGGCTTCTGGCTTTAATTTGGCGTCGGGGGCCCAAGTGTGTCTGCTGAGTCAGCCTCACCTCCATGCACAGGAGGGAGTGGAGGGGTGTGGAGGGGGAGGTGACACTGTTAGCAGCAGCAGGTGGGATGCAGGGGGCGCTTGAGGATGGGGCTACTGGTCTTGCACCCTCGTCCGGTCCTCCACCCCTGTCTGGCCTAACCCTGCCACACAGCACACAGCAGGGCTGACTGAGATGACGAGTTGGAGTTTTGCTTCTCCCCTGTCTGTGTTATCCACTCCCCTGTGTTTCTTCGTGTGTAACAGGGGGCTCCTCACAGTGCATCCTTCTGGATGTTGTAGTGTGTGGAGAAGGCCAAGTTCAGAGCCTGGCACACAGTTGGTGCTCAATAAATGTTAAAACACACATCAGTTACTTTGCCTTGTGGACTGAGTTCCGCAGGCACAGAGCCTGGGGTGAGACATGGGGTGGGACTGGTTATTGGGAAGAGTCTGCAGGACTCTGGGGAACAAAGAAGAGCAGCCCTCTGCAGCTCAGACACCCCTGCAAAGGCCAGCGCAGCCTCCCTGCCATTCTATCAAGGAGCAACTGCCTCCAGTGGATCCAATCCAGGCAGACTTCCTGGAGGAGGGTTGTTCATTCTTATTAATTTGCCATGGTTGATCGCCTCTTTTAAGTCTACAAGAAACTTTTCTCACACTTTAATTAGCTCATTAATCTTAACAACATAACCCGTGAGAGGGAGCAGTTTGTTCCCTTCCTAGAGGTGGGATGCTGAGGCTGAGAGGGTGAGGATGGACCCTGGTGGCTGAAGTAGGATTCGGCCCAGGTTCCCTCTCCAGGCCCCACAGTCTACCCATCACTGCCCACTCTCCTGCACATTACCTCCCAGTTTGGAGCCTCCCAAGGGGAGGGGCATGGTTGGAGGCTACACCCTTGGTCACTACGTCCCCTGGCCAGGCCCCAGGAGCTAGAGTCTGTCCCCAGAGAAGCCATGGCATGGGGGATGGGAGCAGGAGGCTGCACTAAGTCAGTGGGGATGCGCTGTCTGGACCAGGCCATAGTCCACAGGGATGGGGCCGCTGGGTGGCTTGGGGCACACCCACCCTTCCTGTACATGACCCACTTCACTCTCCTCCATGCCTGCACGCTGAGAGCCCCTCTGATCGGAGTTTGTCCCCTCCTAGAAGCTACCCCACAGTGACTGCCCTCAGCTGCCCTCCCCAGCCCGCCACCCCTTGGGCACCCAAGCAGGCCCCCGCCCCATTTGTTTCAGCAAGTGCAAGCTCCCGGCGCTTGTCCCAGACCCTGCGGAGCTGTGGCAGTGTGGGGTGGCTGCTTCACTTCAGGAGGGCCTGGAAACAGGCAGGAGGGTGGGCAAGCGACTCTGGTGGGGGGCCCACAGATGCAGGAATCAGCAGCAGGGATGCTGTTCCGGGGCAGAGCTGGGAAGGGGCAGGTTCAAGTCCACAAGGCTGAAGCTGAAGCACACCTGGATCCAGCATCTGATGTGCATGCGATTATTTATGACTCATGGGATGGCCCCGTGGAATCTCTGGAATAGAAGAGACTGTGGTGGATCAGAGCCCGTGTGGGTCAGAGTGTCATGGGGAGCCTGCAGGGAGGCATTATAGAAGTCTGAGAGCCATGGTTACAACAGTAGCATCTGTCAGAGGGCAGGAGGAGCCGCAGGTCGCACCGGGACGCGGGCTCCCGGCTCCGCCTGCAGTCCAGGCTCTCAGCCTCGGCGGACGCCCTGCCTCAGGTGAAGCCCCATGTGGGCACCAAGGGGCGGACACCTGTCTGAGAGAACCAGGAGTTTGAGGGACACTCCAGAAGGGGCCTGGGCCCACGCAGCATGGCCCAGGAGGCCTGGAGAGAGGGTCTCGCCTGAATTGGTGGGCTTGCCCCGACCCCATCATCGCTGCCAGAGTTCTGTGGCCTGACTTTCCGAGTGCGCCAGAGACACTGACCCAAGCTGGGACCGCCCCATTTCTCACACAGGAGAATGATGGGGCTGGGTGTCAGGCCTGTGCCCTAAGGGACATCCTATTCTTGGGGACATCTTCTTCTTGGAGACTCACTTTTCAGCTTTAAAGGTCAGAGGGTATAAGCCTCAAACACTGCTTTGTGACTTTGATTTTCACCTCAGCCCAGCAGAGAAGGGAGATCCCATTGCCCTCTCCTCTGTCCCACCAGACCTCTGGTCCTGGGCATTTCTGAGGTGCTGGGGCTGGGGGGACTTAGCAGAAAAGTATAAAGAGGTCAAATTCTGAGCCAGACCATCTGGCTTCACCACTTGTGAGCTGTGTGACTTCAAGTAAGTTTCCTAATCTCTCTATGCTTCCGTTTCCTCATCTGTAAAATGGGCACAACAGTTGCTTCCTCGTAAGGATGTTAAGATTAGATGAGATGATGCACGAGAAGCCTTTCACCATGGCCTGGCATGTGGGGAGGGCCCTGTCAATGGAGCTATTCTTATCGCCAGGGTTGGTGGCTGGTTGCCGT
>NC_060268.1:67893439-67904482 GCF_021613505.1 Equus quagga
TGTCAATGGAGCTATTCTTATCGCCAGGGTTGGTGGCTGGTTGCCGTCATGGGGGGGGGGGGGGGGGCGGTGTGTGGCAGAGCCAGCTCAGGCTGAAGCCAGCGGGATTTGGGTCTCTGTGCTCCAGTCCCTGTGGTTGTGGTTGGGAGGCGGCTCTGGCTTCTTTCCTGCTGCCTCCCTCTGGCTGTCAGTTCCTGAGGGCTGCCAGGCGCATCGCTGGGTGTGAGGCTGGAGGGCGCTTTCCCTGCTCTGGTGCCTGGGGCTCTTGGCCGCCAGCGTTGAGGTGGGCACAGAGGGTGAAATCTCGGAGCTGTGGGGAAATAGGGAGGCTGCTTTCACGGGGTGCAGGGAGGCAGAGGTAGGGCCAGGAGGAGAGCAGAGGAGGAGAAGGAGGGGCACCTGGCTCAGGCTCGTCACACATGTGACATCACTTGTTCCTCCTACAGGAGGGGATAGTGTCAGCCTTGTTTCCACATGGGGAACAGGCCCATAGAGGGAAGTCGAAGAAGAGGCAGAGCTGGGATTGACCCCACCTGTGTCCTATGCCCTGGGGTCAGGGGGTGGCTGCAGGGCGCCAGGAATGGGTGGGCTCTAGCGCCAGGCTCTGGCTGTCCCGGGCAGTGGTCGTGCATGCTCCCGGATGTACGAGACTGTACGTGTGTGGCTGTGCGCCGATGTCTGCCCCCCTCAGCAGCAAGCCTTCTGGGAAAGGAGGGCAGTGGGGCGGCTCTCCACTGCCTCCTACAGGATTGGTACCTGGGGGTGGCTTCCACATTGGAGCCTAGTGCCTGGGCTTCGCCTGTTCTCCCACACTCTTGGGAACCACTCCCCTGACTCTGTCCAGCTGCCCACCCAGCCTGCCTTCCAAGAAGGAGGGGTGCCCAGGGCTGCAAGGTGCTCTGGGATAATAAAAATAATTAGTGGCTAAGATATTGTATGCCAAGCGTGGGTAGGTGATCATTTTTCTGTTATGTCCTTTCTATTATTGAGGAAATTGCGGCCAGAGGGGGATAGTGACCTGCCCAAGGTCACACAGCTAGGCAGTTGCGGGGCAAGATTCTGACCCGAGTGGTGGGGTGGGGCTGGCAGGGCCCAGCTCTGGTTTTGCTCAGTGGGTGATCCCCTCAAGGCCCTGAGGAGCCAGGCCTGAGGGAAGCATCTGATACACATCACCTCAGCTGAACCTGCTGGCAGGTTCTTACTGTTCCCATGTTACAGATGTGGAAGCTGAGGCTCAGAAGTAGCACAGGCCACTCTGATGTCAAAGTCCTGCCTTATCCTCCTGCCCTGCTACCCCAAAGTGTCTGGTGACCCCCTTTGCCTGCTTGTCCCCTCATTGCTACATGTGGAGTAAATGTGTCCCACCCCTCCAACTCCCCACACCCCAGGCCTGATGCCTGCTTATGCAGCTGGAAGGATGGGGAGAGCCTGTCCTGGGCCAGTCCAGACACAGAAGGACAGAAGGTGGGGGACAGGGACTGGGCTCTTGTCTCAGGCAGGATGTCATGTTGAGCCCCCCACCCCCACAATGTCCTTTCTGCCACCTAAGGCAGTATGAGTAGTTGTTAAGAACTGGCTGTGGCATCTCACAGCCTGGTGTGCATCCCAGCTGTAGCACCTACCCGCTGTGTGACCTTTGACGTGTTGTTTAAACTCTCTGGGCCTCAGTTTTCTCATCTGGAAAAGGGAAAATGGTAGCAGGCCCTCTGGCAAGGCTGTTAGAGGGTTAACTGGAGGCTTTGTGCTGTGCTAGGAGTGGTGCCCAGCACACAGCAGGCACTTGGTACATTCCCGTTATAGCCGTCAGTGTCATTATTAGGCTATACAATGTTCCAGGAGGAGAGCAGGGCCCTCCCAGCTCCTGTGTGCAGCTGGAGGCCAGAGTCAAGAGGAACAGTGCTGGAGCCTACCTCGACTTACCCCCTCTCCCTTCCCCAGGCCTCAGGCCCTGAGTCCTCCATTACCTGGGGAGGAGGCATGGGTGGGGTTTTCCCCACCATTTTACGTGTTATCTATTTATACTCACCTTATTCCATCAAGTGTTTGTGAGAGCTTCTAAGCAGATGTGACACCAAGATAGATATAATCCAGGGCAGGGAAGATAAGATGGGGAAGAAGGGAAGAAAAGGATTGGGGAATATCAGAACAGGGACACACAGGGCCTGATGTTGGGCTATTTGGCCCTGTGCTTCCTGGTGGTCAGAGTGAAGAGAGAAACCTCAGTTAGGAGACTCACACTGTCCTCAGGAGCAAAGCAGTACACGGTCCCTGGGAAGGAGGAGCTTCCAGGAGACTTTTGGCGGAATGGGACATGGCAGGCTTCCCCACACTTGTCAGGTGGGATCAGAGCAGCCACTGCCCTTCTGCCTATCCATCCCCTGGCAGTCTGGACAGTGGATCTGGGGTTCACATTGCAGTGGGGGTGGGGCAGAGAACCTGAAGTCCTTGGTTGGAGCTAAGGGGCCTCTAGGTGGGTTCAGTGTCATCTTGCCATTTGCACCTGGCACCTGGGCCCAGGGAGGCAGGACTTGGTGAGCGGGCACCAGAGCTGGGTCTGATCCTGCTGGGATCACCCTCATTCTCCAGTGCAGGGTTGGGCCCACCCTAGAGGTATAGTGAAAGGGCCCTCATAGACCATCTCTTTCAACCCTTTCATTTTACAGATGGAGAAACTGAGGCCCAGAGGGGTGTTTGAGTACCTATGTGTGCCAGGTATTTTAAGGCCATCATTCACTTCATCCTTAACTGTGTCCTCTGGTGTGCATGAGGAAACCAAAGCTCAGAGAGGTTGAGTAACTTGCCTAGGGCCACACAGCTGGAAGGCTGAGGAGCCAGGAGATGTGTGATGCTCTCTCACCTCAAGGTCCAGGCTGGCCAAGATGGGGCTGCATCTGTCCAGCCATTCCTGCACCCCACAGAAGCCCATGATCTGGGGAATGGGTGTCAGATGCCTGATCTGGGTCAGGCGGGCTGGCCAGTTCCAGGCAGGAAGACCCTCTCCCTGCACGAGGCTGATGCTGGGGCACAGGGCAAGGATTGCCTGGACAGGACGTGTGGGGTGGGCCCTGGGCCACAGCCCCTGATGGTTGTGCCTCCCTCAGCTCCCCAGCCCCTCAGCTCTGGATTCTCCTGTCCTGTGGGCTTGCACACCTGCAGGGCAGGGCTGAGGCCAGCTCTGCCCACTCTGCTCCTCTCCTCAAGAACTCTCAGTGTCTCCCCATTGCCTGAACACTGGCTGTGGCTCCCTGTGCCTGGCCTTCTGGCTTTCGGCCTTGAGCCTAGCTCAGTCCTTGGGGTTCCCCTGCACCCCCTCTCATAGCCCAACTCTGCAGCTGCTCGCTGGTCAGGGTATGCCAGCCTCACCCCCCCCCCCCCGCCCCCCTACTGGCCCCTGAGCTGCTCAAAGGCAGGACGGAGTCTTCCTTGCCTCCCTCCCAGCGCCGCCTGGGCTCCTGGGGCAGTGAGGGCTCCATAAAGCCTTGCAGAGAAGGAGGGTTAAAGCAGACAGACTTTCAACAATCATAGGGGATGGACTCTCTAGTTTGCAGAAGCTTGAATATACTAGGCTATGTCCAGACCTCAGAACAGCCCCATGAAATAGGACACCACTAGCTTACCAACAGCAAACCCAGCTAACGCTTCTACAGTGCCTGCTGCACGCCAGGCGCTGTTCCAGGAATTTCACAAATCCTTATTTATTTAATCTTCACCACAACCCATGAAGCTGTTTCTACAGAAGAAGAAACTGACACAGACAGGTTAAGTAACTTGCCCAAGGTAACACAGCCTGTAAGTGGCCACCTGGGGATTTGAACCCAAGCAGTCTGAATTCAACAGAAAGGGAAGGGGCCCACCATTCATTATGCTTCCTTTACATTCCAAGCATTGGGCACATGCTATCTCCTTGGCTCCTTTTGAAGGCAGGCAAGGGGGTAGTGTGACACCCATATTACAGATGAAGAAATGGGCTCAGACAGGATGAGGCCTGCCCGAGGTCACACAGCTGGGAGGAAGTGGACAACATGGGGTTCCCATTAGCTCCATCTGATCCCCAAGCTAGAGCTGGAGCTGCCCCTCGAGACCCCTCCCTGGCAGTTGGGAGGTGGGCAGAGTGAGGCGGGGAGAGCCCTCTTCCAGGTGTGGCCCTCATCCAGGGCCCAGCCTACAGCGAGGCCTTGGTCTCTGGCTGGCCCAGGGACTGGGCAGGCTCTGGGAGCGACTCAGGCAGGCTCCAGTGTAGCCCACCTGCCCTGAGCTGGGGGGCACGTGGCGTGGCTGTGATAAATGGCCATGGCAGGCTGAGTACTAACCACATAGCCTGGGGGGCAGGAGAGGCGGCTGTCTGAAATGCCTGCCCCAAGGCCGCGTCTGTCCCCACTGGCCCAGTTGGATGAGCAGGGGAGGGGCACCCAGGGGCCATCTCTGCCGGCAGTTGGTTGGGGAGAGGGCCCAGCCTGAGGGAGGAGACAGCCCTGACCTGGGAGTCCTCCCTGAAGAAGCTTAGTTTGAGGTACATCCCCCTTTCCCCCATTTGTACATCTTCTTTGGAGAAATGGCTGTTGAAATCCCATGCCCGTTTTCTGATTGGATTATTTGATTTTTGGTGTTGAATTGTAACAATTCTTTATATATCCTGGATATTAACCCCTTATCAGATATATGTTTGCAAATATTTTCTCCTGTTCCCTAGGATGCCTTTTCCTCTGTTATTTCCTTTGCTCTGCAGAAGTTTGTAAGTTTGATGTAGTCCCATTTATCTCTTTTTGCTTTTTTTTGGGAGGAAGATTAGCTCTATGCTAACTACTGCCAATCCTCCTCTTTTTGCTGAGGAAGACTGGCCCTGAGCTAACATCCATGCCCATCTTCCTCTACATTATATGTGGGACACCTACCACAGCATGGCTTTTGCCAAGCGGTGCCATGTCCGCACCTGGGATCCGAACCTGCAAACCCTGGGCCACTGAGAAGCGGAATGTATGAACTTAACTGCTGCGCCACACTGGGCCGGCTCTCTTTTTGCTTTTGTTGCATGTGCTCTTGGTGTCACATCTAAGAGCACTGCCAATCCAATGTCATGAAGCTTTTCCCCTATGTTTTCTTCTAGGAGTTTTATAGTTTCAGGTCTTATGTTTAGATCTTTAATCCATTTGGAGTTCATTTTTGTGTGTGGTGTAAGACAAGGGTCCACCTTCATTCTTTTGCATGTGGACATCCAGCAGCTGAACAGAGGTTGTAGCAACAGCAAGCTCATTCTTTCCTGTGCCAAGTCTGTACATCCAGGTCCCCTGAGAACAGGACCCACGTCCTTCCCTCCTGGGGGCTGGCTGTTGCCGTGGCCCAGAGTCCTTCCTCCTCTGCTCTGTGGCAGCTGCTGCAGCCGGGCCAGGCAGGGCGGGGCTGCTGCCAAGGCAGGGGACCGCAGCCCCAGTGGGTGGTGTGAACCACTGCAGGGATGCAGGCTTCTGCCCTCCCCATCCCCAGGGTGACTGGGGCCTCTGAGTGGATTCAGGAGCTCCGTGATGGATTCAGGAGCTCCGTGATGGGGTAGACATGGTGCCCAGTGTCAGTCCACTCCGGAGGACTTGGGCAGGACCAATGGCCTGAAGAATTGGACACTGGTCTGTGGGAGGAAGGTCACCTTTGGTGCACTTCAGGGCTCTGGCCTCATCCTGCCCCAATCTTCTGCCACTTAGATGAAGGTGCAGTGCCCCTCCTCTGCCAGCGAGAGGCGGTTCGCAGTTTGGGTGCTCAGCCACGGGAGGCTCTGGGCTAAAACCCACCAAACCAAATAGAATTTTAGATTTGGAAAGATGAAGTTCTGCACTTGAGCCCAAAAGTCAGTAGCCAGGGGATAGGCACAGGAGCCAGGCCGGGGCAGCGGCTCCCACATAAGCCCCGCGGTGTGTGCTGGAGCCCGTGGGCACACCTGTCTCTGAAGCCCACAGGGACATGTTCAGGAATTTTGCCAGCCACTTCTTCAGCACAGGCGTCCCAGATGCCTGGCTTTCCCAGGCCCAGCAGAGACAGGCTCCATCTCTGACCGGGCTGCTCATGGAGCCGGGGGGAGGGGGGGTTGGCGGGGGTTAACAGGCTCTGCCATTAGGTTTCTGTGGGACCCAGGAAGGCCTTTTCCCCTCCCTGGGCCTCAGTTTCTCCATCTGTAACATGGCGATTGTTTCCTTCTCACGGGAGAATTCTGAGAGTTAAACAAGATGGTGGATATGAATCCCTCTGTGCGGAGCCAGTCGTGCCATTACTCCTAGCTCTCCGGCTGGGGTTGCCCCGCGCCCTCTCAAGCCCGCGTGGGACAGGCCAGAGCAGGCCGCCCGAGCACCGCGTCCGGCCGTGCACGTGCATGCGCCTGCGGCCGGGGGCAGGGGATCGCCCTCCCCCAGCTCCTGCTCTGCGGGGCGGGCGCGGCCGGGCGCGGGCTTGTGCCCACTATATATAGCGTGCCGACGGCACGGCAGCTATTTCTGTGTTCTTCCTCCTACTGAGGCAAGGGGCGGGGCGAGAAAGTAGTCCATCTAAAAATATAAGCCGGGGAAGCAGCCGCGCGCCGAGCCCCGCCCCGAGCTGTCGTGTTCTCCGCCGCCCCCGCCCCGCTTACCTCGCGCCGCCCCGGTGCGTTTGGAACCTTCGGGACGCCGCCTCCTCCCGCTCCGGGCCGCCTGCCTCTCGTGCCTGCGGGTGGGTGCGGTGGGCCTGGGGCCGTCCCGCCCCATTTCGCGGGTGAAGAAACTGAGGCCTGCAGAGGGCTGGCTTCAGCCCCAGGCTCGTGCCGCGCCCGCCTGCGCCTCGGTGCCCCGCTGGCGGGCGGTGGGGGCCGGAGGACGGCGGCCGGCCGGTGCGTGCGGAGCGCTCGGGAGGCGGCCGCGGGGGCGCCGTGTCAGTGCGCACGTCCTCGCCGTCGCCCGCTCGCGAGTCCTCTTCTCCCGGGGCCCGCAGTCCTGGGCCCCATTTCCGGCGGCTCTGCTCCGTCCTGGGTAGCTTAAAAAATGTCTTTTCCCCCGGGAGCTTCCTGAGGGCAAGGGTGGTCCTTATCGGGTCTGCACCCTGTGCCCGGCGTCAGATCCCCTGCCTACCACAGCGGACAGTGGATGACAGGCGTTGTATTTAAATTCGCTGAGGAAGGTGGGACAGGTCTAAGGGTGATCCAGCACCTGCCTCAGGCCAGGCCCCGCTATATGGACATGATGCGGTGGGTGGGGTGTTGCAGTCCTCGTTTTAGCACTGGGAACCTGGAACTCAGAGAGGCTAAGCCATGGTTCCTGTGTCACACAGCTGGGCTGGTGGACCTGAAACAGGCTGCCCGACTCCCCTGGGCTCCCAAGTCTCCAGGTTGTAGGGCCTCTCACCTGCCCGTCTCTCCCTCTGGGCGCTGCGGGAGCCTCCAGGGGACGTGGGAAGGCTCAGCCCCGGAATTCCCCTTCCTGGTGCTGTACGTTGCCTGTCTCTGAATCCTGCCCTGTGAGGGGTCCCAGGCTTCCGAGGCCCCCTGGAGTGACAGTGTCCCCTCGGGGGTGGCGAACACCTGCTGGGAGCCTGTGTGATAGTTGGGTGTGAAAACGTCAGCCCACATGAAAGTGGAGAGACTGTTGAACCCCACGCTCCCTTCGTCGAGCATCAGCTCACGACCAGACTCGTTTCCTCTATACCCACCCACTCCAGCCACCACTGGGGTGTGTTGACACCGTATAATTTTATCCATAAATGTTTCAGTGTATGTCTCTAAAAGGTAAGGACCCTTTAAAACACAAAACTGTGATGCCATTACCACTCTTAACAATCAAATGTTCCCTGGCACTCGGTGTTTATTACCTGCCTTACTCTTCAAAATAGCCCTGAGATAGGAGTTAGCACTGCCATGTCACAGATGAGGAAACTTGAGGCCCAGAGAGGTTTGGTCCCTGGCCTCAGGTCACCACAGCTGGTAAGAGGCCAAGAGCTGGGCCAGCTGACTACAAAGCCGGTGCTCGTTCCTCTTCCCTCTGCCAGGCAAGGCCCAAGTCTGCTGTTCCCAAAGGGTCGCCGGGTCCTGTGGCCCCAGTGGGGCTCCGGGCATTGTTTTGTTGGGGAGTGTCTAGTTCCCCGGCCCCCTGGCCACGCTGGAGTCCAGCCAGAGGCTCAGCTCCGTGTGCTCAGAGAGCAGGCTGCAGGGGTGTTCGGCGCACACCAGGGCCAGGAGTGAGCTGGCTCCTCGGCCAGCACTGAGCTTTACAGGGCGTTAACAAGCCGTTTAAAAAGTGCTGACCACACACTTTGCCGTTCCTGTTTAAGATGTACTAAAAAATAAGCACCTTTTCAGGGAGGAAACTGCAGCGTGTTGGGGTAAAATACGTTCATGGTGTCACCCACACACGTGTCACCCTCCAGGTGCTGATGGGGGGAGCAGCAGGCACCCAGCTTCACCCTCCCTGGGTGGCCTTGGAGGGTGGCAGGTACATGGTGAGCAGGTGCATTTGTCAGCATCTGCTGGGGGCTGTGCAGGGGGAGGAGGAAGGGCGTCTGAAGTTTTGAGGGGTCTTAGATGTCAGGGTAGGGAGGAGTGGGGGACATGGGCGGAGGGCGGAGGGAGTTGCCTGCTCCAGGCTGCCATTTTGCATGTGGGGAAGCTGAGGCCCAGAGGGAGGAAAGGCCCAGGGCACACATCCCCCGAACCCAAGGGGGACACTGTCCCCACAGGGGGTATTCTTGTATCTTTCCTCCTCGTACCCCCTCAAAAGAGACATTCTCAGGACCTGGGGCAGGCCCGGACTCTGCACTGGGTCACTGTAACCTTAGGTACATCCTGCCTCTCTCTGGGGCCACATCTGTAAAACGGGGAGAGTAATGATGGCCAGATGGGGTGAGGGGAGTAGAGAGTTCCCCTTACTTCCTCTTCGAAAGGCCCTCAGCAGACATGGTTGGCACAGTCTCCTGGAGAGCACCCTGGGCTGCGGCTCCCTCCTGCCTCCTCCCTCTCTTCTTTCTTTCCTTCCACGAATATTTCATAAGCACTTACCATGAGCCAAGCACTGTGATTGGCAGTGGGATACAGCAGTGAATAAATAAAAAATACAAATAAACAAACCAGCAGGAATAAAGTCTCTGTATGTGCTGTGCACATACCACCAAGGGGCGGATATGTGGTGCTGTGAGAGGGTTTAAGAGGGGATTGGCCAGATCAGGGAGGTCAAGGAGGGCTTCCCTGGGGAGATGACACCTGGGGCCAAGTGCTGCAAGATGAATGGGTGAGCTGAGAGGGTGGGAGGTGGTAGCTGGAGGGATGGGAGCAGCAGACAGAGGAAATAGTGTGTGCAAAGGCCCTGTGGTAGAAACTCAAAGGGATGAGGAAAGGCTAATGTTGCTGGGGTGGAGCAAGCTCAGGGAGGGGTAGCAGGAGGTGTGGCTGAAAGGGGTTAGGCCAGGCCTCTGTGAGGGCCAGGAAGGGCTTTAAGCTGGGATGGGGAGGGTTATATATTTAGACCTGTGGTATGGACAGCTTTCTGGCTGTTACGTGGGAAAATGGCCTGAAGTTGAGTCAAGAGTGGACTGGGGAGGTGGTTGGGGGTGGATGTGAACATCCAGGTGGGAGGGGCCAGTGGCTTGGACCAGGGTGATGATCAGGGTGTCTAGTGGCTGTCTGCTCTCCCTCATTATGCCCCCTGGGCCTGCTGCCCCAGGAAAGTCCCTGCTGGGGTCTGGGAGGGACAGTACCCTGGGACTCATCATTGGGTGGGAGTGAGGGGATGAAGGCTTCCTTCTCCAGGAGGCTGGAGGCCATGCTGAGGCCAGGCATGGGAGAGGGGCATGGTGTGGGTGCTCCCTCCTGGAAATGCAGTTCAAGAGGCAGCTGGGTGTGAGAGGGTGCGCGAGTGCACTGAGGGTGTGACGTCTGCCTTGTCTGCACTCTGAGATCTAACCCAGGGAGGAGTGGGTGCCCAAAAGGGGAAGGGAGTGAGAGGAAAAAAAATAGCTCGCTTTACTTAATTATGACTGATTGTGACAGCTTGCATCTTTAGTCTGAAAAGTATCTATGGGGTAAGGACTGCTTTTCTCAATCGGGATAATTATGTTAATTAAAATGCTTTCTTTATAGCAGTTTTGATTAATAAAAACAGTTCCACTGCTCTCTTTAAACACTCTAACCTTCTGTTGCACAGGGAAGGAGGCCCTTTGTCAGCAATTTATGGTTTTTCAAGCAGATTCCAAGAGGCGACCTGCTGCTGGGGTGGCCTGGTGGCAGTCCCTTTGCTCACACACATGTGGGGACGGATGCAGAGAGAGAGGGCAGGCGAGCGGACCTGGTGGGTGGCTGGACTGGCCATCAGGGGCCGGGATGGGATGGGGCGTCGTGCTGCTGAGTCTGCTGGAGAATAAAAATACCACTTATTTTTCTAATTGCTGTTTATTTCCTCTGGAAAACATGGGGATAATTAACGAGCTCCAATTAAGAAAAATTACATGTAGGGGAAAGAGGTGCCTGGGCCAGGAGTGGTTCTACAGCTGAGGATGCCCCCCCACCCTAGCCTTGGGGGGCAAGTAGGGGAAGTGGGGGAAGGGGTGGTGTGATGCGGGTGAGGAGTGCTGGTGGGGCGTGCTTGGTAAAATGGAGGTGGTTGTTGATGTGCAGGGATGAGAGATGGAGTGAGGGAGGGGCAGAAGGAGGGAGGCGGGGCGGGGCGGTGGGCTGACACTGTCTCCCACTCCTAGGGAAGCTGAGCTGGAAGGAAGGAGAGCTGAGGCCTTGATGGCGGAAATCTGAGTTCTGGGTCTGGCTCCCCCACTGACACGCTGTGTGACTCTGAGCACAGCCTCACTGTCTCTCAGCCTGGACTCTTCATCTCCGTAAGGGTCAGAGATCTCAAATGGTGGCTCAGAGGCAGAATCTGCCCCATAGAGGCATGCGTATGTGTGTGTATGTGTGAGAGTGTGTTTGTGTGTGTGTGTACATGTGTGATGGTGTGAGTGTATGTGAGCAAATGTTTGTGTGAGAGTACATGTATGTGCAGGAGAGTGTGTGTATGTGACTGTGAGTGTGTTTGTATGCGTGTAAATGTA
>NC_060268.1:67904492-67955748 GCF_021613505.1 Equus quagga
GTGTGTGTGTGTGAGTGTGCAAGTATGAGTGTGTGCGTACATGCATGTGTATGAGTGTGTGTATGTGACTGAGTGTGTTCGTGAGTATTTAGGTGTATAAGTGTGTATGTGAGAACATGTGCTGTGTGTATGTGTGCGTGTGAGAATATGAGTGCAGTGAGAATAAGCGTGAGTGTGCGGATACATGGATGTGTGTGAGAGAGTATGTATATTTCAGCCACAGAAGGTGGTTAAAATCTCAGCCCATAGATTTTGGAAAGATTGGGAGGTTTCCCATCAAGATCAGGCTTTCTGGCATCTCTTGAGAAGTCAGAAGCCCAGAACCCCACACCCATGGGAGCCCGGGTGGAGTCGGTGGTGGCTGCTCCCCTCGCCTCTCCTCAACTGCCCCTCCCCACTGTCATCACAGCCTGACTTGGGAGGTGTCTGAGTTTTCAACGCTGGCCTCAGAGAGGACTGATGCCATTCTGGCGCCATGTGGCTCTGTGGTCAGCTGAGGCCCACCCGGGAGGGGTGGTGGGGATGGTCTTGTGTAGAGAAGGGTGTTTATGCTCCAAAGAAAAGGGAGGACATCTCAGCTGGTCACCACCCTGTTATCCTGAAAGGACTGCTTGCAGATGGCATCTCAGAGCCCCGAGTGGAAATGTCCCTGAGGCTGGGAGGAGACTTTGTGGGGTTCTACTCTACGTTCACACCCACCATCCCAGTCCTGGGGGCTGCTCAGCCCCGGGTCATGGCCCCAACTGCCCAGCAAAGCTGGGCTGACTGTCTCACGGAGGAGGTGAGCAGAGGGTTGGAGGAGATGCCCCCTGCCAGAGGCCCTGGCACGGGAGAGTGGCCTGCCCATCCCCCTCCCTGAAGTCCAGCTCTCTGCTGGATCCCCCTCCCCAGGTCATTGTTGGTGTGCCGCCCTGCTGGCCATTTACTGGAGACTTTGACTCCTGTTCTGCTTATGCCAACCCAGGCCCTGCCCCCTGAAACACAGACGGGCACCTTGTCCCTCTCCCTGCTCGCCTCCACCCCTGGTCCAGTCCCAGCCTCTCTTGCTGCCAGAAATGAGGAAATGAGCCCAGGGGAGAAGACGCTGTCACAGTCAGGGAGGCCCCTGTAGCCCATAGAGCATGTGGGTCAAGAGGGGCAAGGGTTTGTCCAAGATCACACAGCCTGGAGCCAGGGTCTGGGGAAGGCACAGAACCAGAGCCCCTGACCCCGGGGGGTTTATGAGTGTGGCCAAGGCCAAGGGGCCAAAACTGAGGAATCCCCATTGCCAGAGGAAGTGGTGCTCCCTGCACCCAGTCCTCTCTCACGAGAACCCTGCCAAATGGCTCCTGACCCCCATCTTTGGGTCCTGATATTGGGGTCCAGAGGCTTGCCTGTGTACATGGATGTGGGCACTCACATATGGGCACACACCTGTGTAATGTGTGTGTGGACACGTGAAACTATACATGTGTGTGGGCATGCACATGTGTGTGCTGTCAGGTGATCATATACACGCATAGACATGTGTATGCATGCAGGTGTGCCTATACATGTGCAAGTGTTTGCACGTGCTTGTGTGCACACATGTGGGTGTGTGCAGGCATGTGGTCACACATGTATTGCGTGTGCTCCTGTGTACATACATCTGAGGACATGGGCATATGTACACTTGGCTCTTTAACATGTGTGTGTCTGGGATGCCACACCCTTTCAGTTCTGCCCCCACATGTTCACACATGTGTGTCTTCCCAGGTAGGCCTGTGTGTGCACCTGAGGGACATGGCAAAGCCTTCTTTAGGCCCTGGACAAGGGTGGCTCTCTAGGAGGGTGGTGACAAGTCAGAGATGTGAGCTTTGGCCCGTCGGGAGGATGGCACCATCTCTCTAGGTGCTGCTGAGTACCTTCTTGGGTGCTGGCTTCTAGGCAGCCCTTGGACCTCACTCCCAGCTCCCCAGGCCCCCAGCCTTTGTGTGGAGAGGGCATGGCCTGTATGACCTGCCCCGTGACTCCACTGCCCAGACATGCTGAGGACAGACAGGAACCCTCTTTGTCCACTCCCCTCTGAGGCCCAGCCATGGCTGGGGGCAGCCCTTCCCCACATGGCTGAACCAAACCCCGGGTGTACAGTGGGGTCTGAGCAATGCTGAGGAGGCCCTCGGTGTGGGGGCCTGTCCGCTGGGGCCCCCTCCCCTGCAGAGCGGCCTGAGTCCTGGCACAGAAGAAGCTGCCCCTTCCTCTTCCCACCAACACACTGGCTAAGGCAGAAGTCAGCTGAGCCCTCCTGGCTGTCCACTCCCCCCACACCCCGTCCCTCTCCCCCCATTATCTGCCAGGCCCGGGGCTGAGCTTATGATCCTCTACCAAGAGGAAATCACGTTTTCAAACACAGGGCAATTCCGCCCCCTAAGATGTGGTGTGCTGATGGAGGGGTCTTGGGCACTGCGAGCGATGCTCGGGCACCACTTCTGGGCAGGAACACCCCCTTCGCCTCAGTAGACACAATTGGCTCCTGCATGTGTGCGGCAGCCCCAGAGGCCGGCTGGGACCTGGGCCTGCCGGGCCTGCCACCCTCACCCCCTCCTGCTTAGGGGGCTGCCCCCCTCTCACCTCTGCTGTATTTACGTGTCTATTTTATGATTTCAATTTTTAATGCCTCTGCTCTTTGAAGATGCTTAATGCTTTCGAGTGGAACATTTCCTTCCAGGACCCGAGCGCAGATTGAGGACAGAGCAATAAATCAACTAATAACTGGAACCTCATTTTCTGCTCCACGGCGGAGAGTTAACCCCCACCTCGCCACGCTCCTGCGGGCGCAGCTTCCAGTGAACGGAGCTGGCCAGGGGACTGGTGAGCAGGTAGCTGAGCCAGGTGCCCCAGAGCTCTCTGCTCAGACTTTTGCTCCTGCTTCTCACCTCTCCTCTCTTCTCCTGGGTTTCTCTCCTTCTCAATTTTGTTTCCCCTCTTTCTCTTCTTTTTTTCTCTCTTCAGCTCTATTTCTTTCTGTCTTGCTCAAAGCAAGTAGGAATAGAGGAGATGTCTGGAACTGGGGATTATGGAGGGGACCCTGGGATGGTGTGAGAAAGCATTTTTGGGGAACTTTCTAGGCCAGGCCACTGGCCCAGTTTTGCCCTGACTTGCTGTGTGACGTAAGGAGAATGTTCAACCCTCTCTGAGCCTCCAGGTTACCACCTGTGTGAAAGGATCTTACCACCTGGGCGGAGCAGGATTTGATTTTAACATCTAGGATACACTTGACAGCAGAGGTGGGCAGCGCCTGCGGCTTCCCCATTCACTCCCCACCCAGGGAGGCTCGGGGAGGGGCAGGCAGGACTCTCAGGCATGGGACTGGTAGCGGTGGCTCTTTGCTCCTGTTGTGTGCATGAGTCTGCATGTGTTCACTAATGCCTGCATGTGTGTGCATGGGGGTGCATTGTGGCGTGTCTCTTGGCCCCCAAGGTCATGAAACACCACCACCGTCTCCCTGGGATGAGTCCTGACCTTCTGCAGGACTTGTGAAAGGGCCCACAGTGGAGAGCCATGTCTGCATGGAGAGGCTAAGGGTGCAGGTCAGCATTAGGAGCACAGTCTCTGGGACCACACTGCCTGGGTGCAAATCTGGCTTTGCCATTTACTGCTGTGTGACCTTGGATAAGTCACTTAAGCTCTCTGGGCCTCACTTCCCCAATCACTAAAATAGAGCTAAGAATAGTATCTGCCTCTTAACTTTGTTGTGTAGATTAAATGAGTTAGTTGCTTGTAAAGTGCCTGGTACTAGTAAGTGCAATATAAGTGTTTGCTGTCACTATTGTAGGACATGCACACTCACGCACAGCACTCTCCCCTCCCCCCACTCACTGACTGTAAGACACCAGAGATATGCTAGCCACGCTTGCCCAACCACCATCCTCCAACACGTGATGTGTGCCACAGCCTGCAAGTGAGGAGGAGCCCAGCGCCTATCGGAGCAGCCAGGAGTGGCTTCCTCGAGGCGGTGGCACGAGCACTAGGCTTCAGATAGAGAGGAGGGTGGACCTGGGCACCTGTTGGGGATGGGCAGGAAGAATATTTGGGGCACTGCAGTACCCAGCTGGAGGTGTTTACCTCGATTCAGAGGGAAGCAGAGAGGGGATGGACTAACATTCAGTAGGCTGCTACTGTATGCAGAATCCTGTAGATGTTCTCTCTCTGTGGGGGTGAGGAAACTGCATTTGAGCACTGAGGTGTGACTTGCTCAGGGTCACTCAAACCGTTAGTGGTAGACGTGGGATTTGAACTTGTGTCTGTTTGACCCTGAAGCTCTACCCAACTCGTGGCCCAGGTCCCAACACCGCAGGGCTGAAGAAGAGCAGCTGGCGCAAACCCTCCCCCTATGATGTCCAGCTCTGCCTGGACACCTCAGGTGATGGGGAGCTTATTACCTCTAAGGACAGTTCATGCCATTTTCATAGGATTCCACTCATTTTAGCAGTAAGGCTAAGCCAAACTCTGGCTTCCGTAAATAACCCTCATCCGCTCCACACCCCCTCAGTCATACCCTGCCTGGTCCTGATGCTGCGTGATGAGCCCACGCTGAGTAGGGCTGCATCATTTCCTCACAATGCCCCACTGATGTGTGAAAGGAATAGAGAGTGCCCCATATTAAGCACCTGTGGTGTGCTGGACACCATCTGAGGCACTGTTGCATCCCACTTGTGACCAGTCACCCTGTAGAATAGGCTAGGCCAACTCCGGTGTCCAGCCCTGGGAGTTGGAGTTCAGCATCCCAGACAGCCAGATCCACCATTGGCATCCAGGACAACCGGGAATAGCGCCCAGCCCTGAGTATTTAAATGGATGACTCTACTAGGTTATAATTTTAGCACATTACAGCTGATGTCTTCTAGGGGCCATAAAACAGCAAACCTTTACCGCTAGGGGCGGCTCCCAGGAAGACGTGGGGAAATTATCCATGTCATCGAGTCATCTAGGTATCAGTTACTGTTTGGGGGAGAGTGGAGTGTGTGGGTATATATATAGACATATGCATCCTCCCCCATGCACAAGCGAGCCAGCCTCGTCTCAGGGGAAGAGAGGATGCTGCTGGGGCAGGGGTTAGAGGAGACCAGGGAGAGTGTGTCCATTCACTCAGCAAGCATTATTGAGCGCCTACTATGCACCAGGTGCTGACTGTGCAAGCTGGTGGGGTAGGCAGACACTAACAGAATGAAGGCAGAGAGGGAATGTGAAATTGCTAATGGTGCAGTGATGGGATGAATGGGGACACCAGTGAGATGAGGCCCAGGCCTCTCTCAGGTGAGGGAGCACCTGTGGGAGGGCCCTGAGTGGAGGAAGAGGAGGCTATGTGGCATGGGGGAGGGGCTCCCAAATGAGGGTGTTTGCATGGCAAATAGGGAGGAACTGAGATGTTTTCTGAGGGGCAGCGACGAGCTACTGATGGGTTAAGCAGGGTGGTGACTGATCTGATTTATGCTTTTGAAAGATCTCTCTGGCTGCTGCAGGCAGGCCAAGAGGGGAAATGGGTAACGCAGAAGTGATGGAAGCATGAGTCAACATGGTAGCATGGGGATGGAGACAGGCAGACGATTCCAGACCCATCATGGAGGCAGAACTGGGGGTAGAGGAGGGACAGGGACATGAAGGAGGCAAGGAGGAGCCCTCGATTCCTGGCTTGAGCCACTGTGGCCATTTTCTGCAATGGGGAGGACAAATGGAGGTTCGGGATTGGGGGTCAGACAGGAGTTCGTTTTTGGCTGCCTCCTTGAGCGGAGATGTGCATTGGCGGTTGGGTTCACAAGCCTGGAGCTCAGGGAGAGGGTTGAGCATGGATGGAGATGTGGGAGCCAGCAGCTATAGGTGGTGTTTATAAGCATAGTGTAGACCACCCAGGAAGAGATGTGGATGGTGGAGAGAGAGGACCAAGGCCTGGACCCTGGGCTCACCAACATGGAGCGTTGATGGAGAAGAAAGAGCCAGCACAGGAGGCTGGCACCCAGGGAGAGCAAGGAAAGCCAGAATGGTGCGGCCTCCCAGAAGCCAAGTGGGTTCTGAAAGGAGGGCGAAGTCAGCCGTGGTCAGTGCGGCTGTGAGGAAGGGTAGGGTAGAAACATAGACGCCACCCTTGTGTTTGACAAAATGGAGGCCGTAGGGGGCTGGGACGAGAGAAGTGTTGTGAAGGGATGAACAGAATCCAGTTTAAAGTGGACTGAGGAGAGAGGAAGAGAGGGAAGGGAGAAAGGGTGCCATCGACTCTTTCTGGAAATTTCGTGGTGAAGAGGAGAAGAGAAACGGAGTGGTGCCTGGATGGGGGATTCATAGGAAATCGCCAAGGAATGCACAGGCAGGTCCCCGACACCCTCCACACAGTCCCCGTCAGTGGTGGCGTTCTGTGTCACTCTGGTACAGCATCAAACCAGGTCGCCGACATTGGTACAAACATCAGAGCTTACTCAGATTTCCCAGTTTACATGTGTTCACACGTGTGTGTGTGCGTGTGCAGTTCTGTGTAATTGTATCACACATGTAGCTTTGCATAACCACCACCACCATCAAGACACAGAATGTTCTGTCACTCTGAGGCTCTTTGTGCTACCACCTCCCTTCCCTCATCGCCCCTCGCCAGGCTGCCACTACCGTGTCCTCCCTCTCTGTAGTTTTGTTATTTCATGAGTGTTATATAAGTGGGATCATACTGTATCTAACCTTCTGAGATTGGATTTTTTAAACTCAGCATAATTAAGGAGGGGATTTTTAAAGGATGGGAGATCCCACAACATGATTGTTTGTTGGTGGGAAGGATGGGGGATCCAGTAGAGAGGGCAAGATGGGTGATGCCCAAGGGCCACACAGTGGTGAGAGTCAAATTCCTAGGATCAGAGTCCAAAGGGAACAGCTCAAGTTTGATGGGCAGCATGACCCCTTCTCAGGCAGGAAGAGGGGGTGTGGGCAGAAGCAGGATCTGCAGTGGGCAGATGAGGGGTTCACCTCTACTGGCTTCTGCTTCCTCCGTGAGAATGGAGGGAGGGCTGATCAAGAGTGATGGAGATGGAGCGTATGAGGAGAGCGGAGGAGGGACACATTGCCCTCTTGGAGAGCAGGAGAGTGAGCCAGTGGTGATGGCGCCTGGCACTGCTGGGGTCCCTCGAGGGGCGAGATTTCGGGCTCTAGGAGGGCACAGGCTTCACGGTGGTTCATTTTCTCCAACAACATGGGACTTTCCAGCTATAGGTGCCAACAGGGTGCTAGTTGGGTTCATCTACGTTGGGGTTTCATGAAAGTGTTGCCTAAGGAGAGAAAGCGGCAGGGCATTTGAGGGATTAATTACAGTGACGGACTGTAGAAGCCCAGCAAAGGGAGTGAGAACAGAAGAGCAGTGATGGAGAGAGTGGGGTGTGAAGGTCTCGATGCAGTGAAAGAATTGTGGCAAGAGAGCTAAGGAAAGGCACAGGGGGGCCAGGTGCGGAGGTCTGACCCAGAGCTGTGGTGGGGATGAGGGCCAGCCTGCGGCCTGGGATGGAGGCAGGAGGGAATGGAAGCCAAAGGGCCCTGGAGGCAGGAGGTCAGGGAACAGAGAGCCCCAGTGCTGGTCTGGCTTTCCCTAGCATGGTGAGTCACCTTGAGGATGATGAGGGCTGAAGTGCAGAGGGAGACAGGAGCCTTCTGTGGATGAGGGGGGAGGGGCCAGAAAATTGGAAGGAAGAGATGGGGGAGGCACAGCTTATGGGGTGGATAATTCAAGGGGCAGGATAATTCCAGGTGGGAGAGATTTGGAGTGAGGTCTGTAAGGGGCCCAGAGGAGCAGCCTGCCTTGGCCTAGCAGAAATCATCTAGAGAGTGTCACTGTGTTCCCACCCCTCAGATGGGAAGAGGCCCAGAGAGGTTCATCAAGTTTCAGAAACAATAAGCTCCACCAAAGCTTAGCCAGGGCCCAGCAGAGAGTGAGCACAGTGGTGAAGAAGGTGGTTCTGGAGCTACATGTTTTCTGGGTTTGAGTCCCGCCTCCTTCACCTATAGGCTATTTTTTTTGGTGAGGAAGATTGGCCCTGAGCTAACATCTGTTGCCAATCTTCCTCTTTTTTTCCTCCCCAAAGCCCCAGTACATAGTTGTATTTCCTAATTGTAAGTTATTCTAGTTCTTTTATGTGGGATGCTGTCACAGCATGGCTTGATGAGCGGTGTGTAGGTCCATGCCCAGGATCCGAACTGGTGAACCCTGGGCCGCCAAAGCAGAGTGTGCAAACTTAACCACTCGGCCATGGGGCCGGCCCCTGTAGGCTGTTTTTTAGGCCTTTCTTCACTTGTGAGATGGAGCTAATAGAACATACTCCAGAGGTGGTTGTGAGGATTAAGTGAGTTAATGTATGCATTCTGTGAGCCCTGGGGCCAACCCTGTTTATATATAGGGAAACTGAGGCTCAGAGAGAGGAATTGACTTGTCTAAGCCTCAGTGGTCCCCAGCCTCCCTGCCGCGGCTCATTCCCCTGCCACAGGTTTACTCCACCCACTGCACTGCCCTACCTCCCCCAAAGTACATGCTTCCGTCCAGTGTCATCCTGGATGCCCCGGCAGCCCCATGAAGGAAGCAGGATGAGGGCCTCACTCCTGTTTTGCAGGTGGGGAAACTGAGGGCAGGGTGCATCTTCTCTCCCTATGTCTCCCAGAGTGCCACGGCAGTTAGAATGTTTATTATCAGCCAGTCTTTACTGTGGGGGACACAGAGATGACACAGACGCTGTTCCTGTCCCTATGCCATAGTGTCGTAGGGGAGACAGGACAAAATACTGAGCAAAGGTAGTAACATTAATCAGTGGAACACAAGTCAAGAACTATTGCTCAAGGTGACAGGGGTTTGGGGCTAGAAGATCTCAGAGAAGGAAAGAAAGGTCCAGTGACGGTGGTAAAGAAGAGCAGGGGTGGAGCTGGGTTTTGGAGGGTGTGAATTTAGCAAAGTGGAGGGGAGAGAGGGGGACAGCCCAGGGGGAAGAGTGGAGGGGAGCTGTGCCAGCAAAGTCCAGAGAGGGGGTGGGAGGGGATGTCCCGCCTGAGCAGAAGAGGTAGCAAGGCCAGGCAGCGCAGGCTGGCTCCTGTGATGTCTCAGTCTTCTCAGAGACTGTGAACCAGATGCCCCCAAGGCTTGCAAACAGACGCCAACAGTGGGAAATTGCCCAGTGGATTCTCCATGGCCCAGCAAACCCACAGCTGCCAAGAGCTGAGGCAGAGGGGTCTGCAGGCTGGATGCTGTTGGCCCCAGGGTGAGATTGGCCAGCTCGCTTGTGACCTTGAGCCAGCAAGCTTTGCAAAATGGGGCTACCCCAGCCGCCCCTTGCTCCCCGCAAAGTGGGCTGTGTGAGGTGTCACAGCCCTGTGAATTCTTCTTTAGCAAAACAAAAGCAGGTGGGCACCAGGAGTGATGGGAAGGAGGTGAAGGCTATTGGCTCCCCAGCAGAGACGTGCAGCAGAAACCCAAGGCTCGTCAGAGAGTTTTGGGAGAACCTTTGATTTAGAGAACAAGGTTTTGGCATCAAACCGTGATCAGAGAACAGTGGCAACCCACCACGCTGTGAAACAGCGCCGTAAATCTCGTTAATCTGATTCCTCCGTGTTCAAAGCGGCACCTAATTAGGAGCTGAGACTCTCCTCTGGCTGGGTGGCCCATTGTTCCCACTGGACAAGTCACACCAGGTGACTTCAAAGCCCACCCCTCATAGCCCTCTGCTGTGCAGTGCCAATTAACCAGCATTTAGAGCCAGCTGCCCAGGCTGGCGAGCTTGGCTGCACTCGCGATCAGTTGGTGCCAGAGATGGGGTCCTCGGCGCAGTTCTCCAGCTCATGGGGCAGACGGGAGGAGCTGAGTGCCAGGCACAGGTAGGGTGAGGGACAGTCCTAGGCAGCCCTGCCCTGCGGGGCCCAGAGGTCTGGAAGGAGCAGGAAAAGCAGAGGAGCCGCTGCTCTCCCTCGGCCACACTCTCTCCTCTCTTCCTTCTTCCACATCGGGCTTCTCCTGAGGGGCCTCGGCCAGAGGTCAGACTTGGTCTGGGGACACCCTGTGGGGTCTCGCTGGGTGGTCTGGTCTACAGGGGCCCTGGGTCCCCGAGGAGATGCAGGGTCCTGCCTTCTCCTGGTTTTTACCCTCACCCCCCAGTGTGCTGAGGGCTTTGCACACAGTAGGTTCTCAGTGAGGGTCTGTCGCCCGTCTAGCATCCTCTTGGCTGATTGCTGTCTGAGAGGCTGGTGACCGCACCAGGACACACACCTCAGAGGCCCTGGCCAGCAGCGTGCTGGGAAGCTTCAGGTTAGAGTGGGCAAGCTTTCAGCAGTGAAGTCACTTTCAGTCTGAAGCTGCTGGGTCCAGGGAGACTGTGGATTTTTCGCTGCCTTCCAGGACGTTGAACTGCAGTTGAGTAGACGCAGGGAAGGCGCGGAAGGAAGACGCAGGGTCGTGAGCCTGACCTTGAAAGAGACCCAGATTGGCAGCAGGGTTCCAGGATTCCAGGCCTGACGCTGGCACTGATTGGCCACCTTGGGCTCTTGGGCAGGTTATTTGCCTTCTCTGGTCCTCAGTTTCCAAATGTGTGGCATGAGAATGATAACTCTGTCCTGTCCACTTCCCTGGACTGCATATGGTGAAGTTAAATGGGGGGCCAAGTGTGAACCTGCCCCGGCAGCTGTTCAGCGTGCTGGAGCAATGGAGACACTCCATCTTTACTTGCACACCTCTGGAGGTGGGGTTCTCACCACCTTTCAAGGCTGCCTTTTCCATTGCTCAATACTTGCAGTTGTTAGAATGGTCATTATTTTAATTTCTTAGGGCTATCATAACAAATTGCCACAATTGCTGGCAGCTTAAAAATAACAGAAATGTATTGCTTTTATACAGTTTTGGAGACTAGAAGTCTGAAATCAAGGTGTCGGCAGGGTCACGCTCTCTGAAGGTTCTAGGAGAGGAGCTTTCTTGTCTCTTCCAGCCTCTGGTGATTGCCAGCAATCTTTGGCATTCTTCATTCATGGATGCCTCACTCCAACCTCTACCTCTATCTTCACAGTGTATTCTTCCATGTGTGTGTGTATGTCCAGATTTCCCTTTTCTAAAAAAGACACCAGTCCTTGCATCAGAACCCATCCTAATCCAGTTTGACCTCATCTTTACTAATTACATTTGCAATTACTTATTACCCTGTTTCTAAATAAAGTCACATTCTGACGTTCCAGGTGGACATGAATTTTTGGGACACAATTCCATCCAGTACATTCACTTTCCTTCTCCTGAGCCCAGACTTCCACCCTGTGACCTCCCCCATGGGGTCTCCCCCGGCCCAGCCCCAGCTCTGTCAGCCTCTGCGCCCTCACCTGCTCTACAGAGACGCCTGCTGGTGTCCCAGAAACTTCTCTGGCAGAGTGTCCGTCTTACCTCTCGGCATTTGGCATCCCTCTTCCCACTCTTCTGGGCTTTACACATGGAACTCCCATTGCTCCACTCTGGGAGTCAGTCCGGGTCCCACCAATTACCAGCTGCCTTGATGCATAACACTATAAACCCCTTCACCTCATTATAGGAAATTTCTTTTGAATGGCCTTTAAAAACCACCTCATTACATAGGAAGAACTGTAATTACCTTGCACAAGACAGAGGTTCTGGATGAGCTGGTGCCTGGCACTGTCAAACGATAGGCCAGGGTTCACCACTGGCTGGTTTGGCCACTAGGGCTGAGCTCCTCCTCTCCCCGACTTAATCCTCTCTGGCCCCATTTCTCCTGGGACTGGGCACCCTTGTCTCTGTTGGTGGCCTCAGGAGCTCAGAGCCTCCCAAGGAGAGAGCAGAGCTGCAGAGCAGCTGGGGTAGGGGTGGCAGGCCCCGGTGGGTACCCACTCTCTGATGGCCAGAGCTTCCCCCAGCCATTCTCGGGGGCTATCCAGCCTCTTCCCGAGCACACCCTCCTAGAGGCTAGTGGAGCTTGCAGCATGGTTCCAGAAAATCACAGCTAGGTGGGACCCCGGGGGCCAGTAGGTCCAGCCCTTCCCCTCAGTTTCTTGCTCAGTCCTTCTGCCCAACAGCCTCCTGAGAAGGGAGCCCAATCTGTCTTCCTGGGATCATCTTCCTGGGATCAAGCTTTCTCTCTGTCCAACCTGCCGAGGGATTTCCTTCGGGTTTGGCTAAAATCCCTGCTGCCCCCAACGCTGACCTGATTTTAAGCTCTTCTCTTCCTGGCTGGGTGATGTTGGGCAAGTTATGTGGCCTTTCTGAGCTGAGTTTCCTCACCTGCAGAATGGTCAGGATCGCTTCTGCTTCAAGGGCATTGGTGAGTGTGGGCTGTGGCCCCAGGTGTGGAATGCCTGGTGCTCTGGGCATCATGGAAAGTAACTCCATGCCGCTTCCCTTTCCCCAGGAGAGGCTGGCCATGGCTGCTCTGGTAACGTGAAGAACGGCTCCTGGGGCCAGCCCCGTGGCTGAGTGGTTAAGTTCCAGGGTTTCGCCGGTTCGGATCCTTTGCGCGGATGTGGCACTGCTCGTCAGGCCTCATTGAGGCAGCGTCCCACATGCCACAACTAGAATGACCTGCAACTAAGATATACAACTATGGTCTGGGGGCGGGGCATGGGTTGGGGAGATAAAGCAGAAAAAAAAAAAAGATTGGCAACAGTTGTTAGCTCAGGTGCCAAATCTTTAAAAAAAAAAAAAAAAATGAATGGCTCCCCAGGGTCCCGCAGTGGCCCTGGGTGGGTGTGTTTTCCCTCCCCCATACCCCCTCCCCGGCCCCAGCCCAGGGGTTGTGTGTGTGTGTGTCTGTGTGTGTGTTATGTGGTGGCAGGGATGACTGCTTCCCTTTTCTTGGTCCCCTTCCCAGCTGTGCCCAAGCCAGAGCTGTTGGCTTAGCCAGGGCTGCTCCTCATGCCGCCTCCTCCCCTGAGGTCACCAGCATGTGGGTCGGGAGCTGCAGTGGGAGGAGAAGAGAGGCCCTCAGGCTGTCCCTCACTGGAGGTACCCGTGATGGGGCTTTTTTGCTGTGCTGACCTTTTCAGTTTTCAGCATTCTGATAGGTTCCCAGGACCACCTTGGTCCCCACTGACTAGTTAGGTGGGCCACGGCCAGGGGAACAGTGGCATGTGGAAATACCAATGATATCCGTGGAGCCTGACAAAGTGGTTCACTTGGGAGGGGGGCTGCTGTGCCAGTGATGGGACAGCTATGGGGACAGATCAAGTTCCCTCCCCCACAGACCTGGTGGTCAGAAGCTGGGAGGAGTGTCTGTGTGATGAGGACCCTGGATGAAGGAACAGGGTGCCTGGGGCTTAATACCAGCCCCGCCCCTCCCTGCCACTGCACTCTTCCTCTGGCCTCTGTCAGAACACTACATCTCAGCACACACACCCTTCCTCTGGGACATCTGTCTCAGGGATCCCTGAGCCCTCCCCATCTGGTCTAGGGTGCCCCTGCTGTGTGCCCCTTCAGCCCCTAGACTGCCACCACAGAACTCTCCTCCCTCTCGCCTGTGCACCATCCAGAACCCTCGAGGCCCTGAATAGGTAAGCTTGAAGGAATCATATTTGTGTGGTGGTCTCTCCTGGGAGGCACGCAGGGAACCGTGCTGGGCTCATTCCCTCTGGTCCTCCTAGTGCTCAAGCAGTGCCTGGTGCCTGGTACAGATTGTTCAGAGACTGAATGATAGGAGGTTAGACCTGGTGGCTAGGTCCCCTTCATCAGACCAGTGAGTCCTAGGGACAGGGACTCTGCCTGGCTCTAAGACTGAGGCTCATCCAAGGGCAGAGGCTGCCTCTTCCTCCATTTTCCTCCTCCCTGAAGTCTGGCCCCTGGGCCTGGCCAGGACCAGGCACAGGCTGGCTGAGGAGTGGGAGGCACTGGGCTCTCACTACACACATGGCCGTGGTTTGATGCCACCACTCCACATTTCACTCACCATATCTCCATCCCATCTCTCAAGGGTGCTGCCCTCCACCTGGGAAAACCATGGTGGGAACAGAGTCCTGCTTCTATAGGAGCTCCATGGGGCTAGGGAGCCAGGAACGCTTCCTGTAAGAAGTGGGATGTGATCAGGTGAAATTTGGGTAGACAGAGACGATGAAGAAGGGCGTTCTAGGCAGAGGAAACAGAGAGAGCAAAGATGTCACAGTGTGACTGGACGTCCACAGCCTGCTGGCAGGTGGGTGAGAATCTGGGTTTCTGGGAGGGACCAGAGTGGGAGAAGTTTGGAGAGCTCAGGCTGAGAGATGCCGAGGGCCCCAAATCCTAGGCGACAGATGCTGTTTGGCTCCCTCCTTTGCCAGAACTTCTAGGAGAGGTCACAGTGGTTCAATTCCATGATCTGAGTCCACAAATGAATGTGTGCATGTGAGACCCAGCCCTACCCAGCCACTTGCCACCAGCTGAGGTCAAGCTGTCCTGAATCTGGCCTGCTGCAGGGAGTGTGCCCCACAAAGGGCAGACCTGGCTGGGGCTGCCGAGTCCGGCTCAGGTGCCTGCCAGAGCCCAGCACCGAGACCGGCACAATCAGAGGGACAAGCTGGGATTTTTTTCTTGTTTCTCTCTTTTCTGGAGCATCAGAAGATTGGACACATCCTATTCCTTCCTGGCGTCCCTGCTCACTGCCTGCTGCCTACTGAAACCGTTTGCTGCGAGAACGCCCAGCCCCTGGCATGGTTTCGGTCCCTAGCTGTGCTGTCCCCCACAGGGGATCTGTATGGCACCCTGGCACAGCCACAGCTATGGTCACTGGCCAGGGAAGCAGAGCCATGTCTTATTTGGGTGTCTGCATCTGGGACTCCAGATAAGGCTTCGGACTGAAGCAGGGAGGGCGGACTCTTGGGTTTGCTCCTGAATGAGGAACCTCGGTGGGGATCTGTGTTTACTGAGCACCACTGTGCTCTGGGGCCTGTGCTAAACACAGGGGCTACAGTGCTAAGCAAGGCAGCCATGGCCCCTTCCCTTGTGAAGCTCACAGTTTTTGTTGGGGTGGGTGTGGGGACGGATAATAAACAAGTAAACAAACAAATAGATGTATAATTGCAAATTATGACAAGTAGTATGAGGGAATGATAGAGAATGCCAAGGTGGGGGAGGCTCCTGGCAGGCTGAGACAGGGCAGTCTGGGAGGACTTCTCTTAGGAGGTGTCTTATCCCATAATCGGATGGATGAGGAGGAGGGAGCTGTGTGTGAGGAGGGGAGGAGAACATCCCATGCCTGGGGGAAGCCTGGTGTGGGGAGGAGCTGGAAGGAAACTCGTGGGCTAGAGGGGAGGAAGCTGGAGGAGGTGGGTCAGGGGAGGAGGGCAGGGCTGGGTTAGACAGAGTCTGTGGACCATGGCAGGGAGGGTAGGTGGGTTTTGTTCTAAGAGAGAGAGGAAGTTGCTAGAGGGTTTTAGGCAGGGAAGGGACCTAATTTAATTTAGGTTTATTAGTTAATTTATTAGTTAATTTGGGTTCCCCACACTGCCTTGGCTGCGGTGTGGGCAACAGAGTGGAGAGGCGCAAGGACAGGGGGCGTGATTCAGTGGCTGGGAGGGGGCCTGGCCCAGGACGGACGGGCAGAGAGGAGGCTGGGTTGAGACACACTCAGGACTTGTCCCGGGTTGGATGGGGGAGTGAGGAGGGGGGAGTCACAAGGGCCCGCAGGTTTCTGGCTTGCACGGCTGGGCTGATGGTGGAGACGTTCACAGAGGCAGGAGCACTGGACGAGGAAGAGTGGGCAGGCTTGGGGGAAGATGGGGGATGAGGAGTTTGTGGGACATCCCAGGGCAGATGGCAAGGATGTCAGGATCTTGGTTGTAACAATCATGTGATTTACATATTATTGTTATTTACATATTAGGTGAGGGATCTGAACTCAGAAAGGCCACAAGCTGTAGTGCTTGGAGCCAAGACAGGAACCCAGAGCCGTAACCTCTAGAGGTGTGCCCCTGAACCCTGTCTAGTCTTATGTTTGGGAAGAGCAGTGCTTTACTCGAGAGGATGAGTTGTGGGCAGTGGCATTTCAGGCGTGGGTGGGCAGGTTGTCTCCCAATGTGGCCACCTTGGTCTTTGCCCAGGGCCATGTCTGGAGTCAGTCATAGGCTCTCCCCTAGAATCACACTGTAAGGCTCTGGGCCAGGAGGCCTCAGCTGCCCTGGGAAGGGTCAGGGCAGGTCAGCCCTGTGGCCCCATTATGCAGAGGGGATCTAGAAAAATTCTTCAACTGTTCAGCCTGAGAAGAGGTTTAAAATTAGCCCTGAGTTGGGGCTTTCTGAGGACAGAGGAGCCCAGGACAGAGTGGCTCCCTGAGGTTCTGCCACCTCCTACTGCCTTCCTGGACGTGCGAGGGGGCTTGGGACTTATCTGCCCCCATCGACAGGGACCCCTCCTCTGCTGGCCTGGTGGGCCACCGAGAGGAGGGAAACCCCTTTGCAGCCAGAGGGCTGGGTGGAAGAAGCCCTGGGCTGGGATGGGAGTCCTGGGGCTGCCATTCACCCCAGTGACCTCAGTGTCCCTACCTGGACGGTGAGCCTGGTGAATGAGTGAGGCCTAAGTCCTTTTCCCTCAGGCATTCTAGGATCTCCACCTTCCGAAGTGGGAGCAGAAACACATCCCAAAAGCTTGAGTTGTGAAGTTGTGGTCAGGGAACAAAACTGGCCATGGGGCCTAGAAAATGTGCCCGGGGCGATGGAAGCGGGGCTGGGGTGTGCGTGGGGGCACCTTGAGTCAGATGCCAGCAGCACAAAAGGAAGGTGTGTGTGTGGGGTGTGGACACGAGAGGCAAAGGGCTGGGGGCCACACACTGAGCCCACAGCCTCCTGCCTCCTCCCTGCCAGAATGAGCCAGTTCATACAATGAAGATTAACCAGCAGCTTTCCTAAAAGAAGGTGGGAGCCTGGTAACCCTCCTCAGGGCTGACTATCACATTGGTCTCTGGTGTGGACTGGCCACAGTAGCTGGGGATTGTGTCAGGACTCAGTGTGTGAGCTGGGTCAGGACTCAGAGTGTGAGCAGACTCAGGGCTCAGTGTGTGGGCAGAGTCGGGGCTCAGTGTGTAAGCAGGGTCGGGGCTCAGTGTGTGAGCAGGGTCGGGGCTCAGTGTATGAAATGGGTCAGTAGTCACTGTGTGAGCAAGGTCAGGGCTCAGCCTGGTTCTCTAGCTGGAGCTCCGCTGGGGCCGTTTCATACCCTGCTATCCTCACGCGCTCTCAGCTCCCAGTGCTCATCTCCCCCATGAGGCCGGGTATTTAAGTGTCCAGGGCTGACACTCCCCCACTTTGGGCCTTAATGTGAAAAATCCCAAAACCCTGGTCAAGAATCTGGTCCTAACGTCTATAGTTTCTCCAGAACTTGCCACAATCCATGCACTGTATGGGCCCCTGAAAATGGGTATTATTGTCCCCATTTTAGATATTAGGAAACTGGAACTCAAAGAGGAGAAATGACTTTCTGTGGTCACCCAGCTAGTTAAGTGGTGGAGTCAGGATACAAACTCTCTGTCCCTTTCCCCCTTTGCAGGCTTCCTCAGTGTCCCTCCTGGGCGCCCAGGGGGCCCTCAGCAGAGCTCTTCCTGCCCAGGTCCCCCTGTGCAAACTTATTCCTTTTTCCATCTAGATTGGGGGCTGTGAGGTCCAAGGTGTGAAGGCAGGTCCTGTCCTTATGGGGCTGGGAAGGGGCGGAGCCTGTCTCCAGGGACCCATAAATCCCAGGGGTAAAGGAATGTGGCAGTCCATGTGGAGGCATCTCGGCATCGTGGTCCTGGATTTGAGTGCTTTGGGGGTGCTTCCCAGTACCCCTGACATCACCTCTATAGGCATTTTCGTCTGTTGCTTCCAGGAAGTGGTGGGAAGAGGCCACCCCACCTCCTGTAGGCCTGGACATCTCGTGTTGCAGATGGGACAACTGAGGGCCACAGAGGGGAAGACACTGTGCCAAGACATACAGTATGTTAGTAGAGAAGGGGGACTGGAACCCCAGGGTCTACCTCCTACTGCCAATATTCCTAAGGGTTTTCTCTCCCAAAACCATTATATAAACTGAACACTCAGGAACACACAGAGGAATCATATCCTAATGGTGGGACTCCAAGCACTGGGACACCTGTTCTCTTGGGCCTTCTTGAGCCCTCTACTAGCCTCAGACATGTCCCAGTGACAAGAATCTGCCCATTTCTGACTCAGAAAATTTCATGGGGAGAAGTAGTCCAGAATTTGAGTGAAGTACCAGGAGTGAGGGGACTGAGTGGGGTCAGCAGGAGGCCGCACTGACATGAGGGGCAGTAGCCCCTTGCGTGGCTTGTCTGCACTCTGTTATGTAGACCCCGGCAGGCCTATGAGATGGACAGGATCATCTCGTGTCCCAGCTGAAGAATCTGAAGCTCATTAGGTAGAGTGTAGAGTTTTCCAACCCAATTCTCTCCCACATCTCCCTGATCCAAAGCCGGCGGGTTTCCACCAGCCCCTCTGTGTGCCCAGACTGTGGCATAGAAAAGAGAGAGGGAGACAGTTTCCTGCCCTCAAGGAGCTGCTGAGAGAATGAGATTTAAGTCAAAAGTAAAAGGGAGCAAGCACTACATTAGGTCTCAGTGCTGTGGGCACAGATCACAACCATGCCAGGAGCCCAGGAAAGATCAGTGCAGCTGGAATAGTCAAGGAAAGCTGGGTGAAGTTTAGGCAGGAAGAGGGCATTGGGAAAAGCAGGCATAGTTAAAGGTGTGGGGGGTGGGGGTAGTGAGTGAGTGGCGGTTAAGAAGGCAGCAGCCAAGAGCTGTCCATGGTGCGGAATGAGACTGCGCCCACGGGGCTTGTCCACGGTTCTTCCTGGACACCTTGGAGTGTCCCTTCTCATGTCTGAGCCTCAGTTTGCCCACCTAGAAAATTGGAGTACCAATACTCGCATCGTGGCCTTATTGAAGGCCATGGAGAGTCGTGCTGAGCACACAGCCTGCATACGGTCAATACAGGCATTGGGAGGGTTGGTTTGTCTGGAGTGTCACCCCCCCTCTTAGGTGTCCCCCAGCCTTTAGGCCTGGACACCTCATGTTTCAGATAGAGCAGCTGGGGACCAGAGAGGGGAAGACACTTGTGCCAAGAAAGACAACTTAGTAGAGGTGGGGCACCAGAACCCCAGGGTCCTACCTCCCATTGCCAATATTCCCAGATGGTGCCTCTCCCAGGCTGAAGAGCCTTGTGGAAACCAAACACCTTTGAGGACTCAAAGGAATAATGCTCTAATAGAGGGATTCCAGGCACCTGTTCTCTTGGGCCTTCCTGACCCCTCCACCCCGACTAGCCTCAGCCCACAGGTAGCCTTGTCCTAGCTGGGCTGAGCTTTCATCTCTCTTTAAAGACACCCTCATCCCCCCAGGCCTCATGCAAAGTCCTTCTCAAGCCCCGTTGGCAATATCAGGCCTCCTAGGTGCCCCATCTCACCAGGGAGATGAGATGATTTCCGGCAGGGGTGGAGTGGGGCAGAGGGCTGCCTGAAGCCAAAGGAGAGGCCTCTCTCACCCTCCCCTGCCTCTTATCTCCTCATCTTCTCAAACTGCCCAACGACCTGAGCTCTGGGCTTGGGACAACTTGCAGCTACTGGGAGGGGAGCCCAGAAGAGTTCACCCCCAAAGGCCCTGCCCAGTCCTGCTGATGATGCCTGAAATACCCTTCAACTTCAGCCCTGTGTGCCCTTCAGCCTTTGGCATCTCCTTGTCCACTAGAACCAGACAGTCCTGGGTGTGAGTCCCAGCTCGGCCATTCCCATCTGTGACCTTGGGCCAGGGACATAACCCCCTGGGGCCTGTTTCCTCGTCGAGTGGGAGTGATAACACCTACTGCCCAGCGTTGTCAGACAGTCTCAGTGTGGGAGATGCATGGAGTGGCAACCACTGCTGCTTTTGTCCTTCCTCTTTTCCTCTTCCTCCATTCTGCCTGTTAGAGCCCAAGAGCTTCTGGAACCTCTGTGGGTGACGTCGGCCCTGTGGAAGACAGGAAGGGGGAAGCTGCAGGTTTAGGCCACACTCTGCTCCAGTGTTTTAAACACTGGGAGGGTCAAACAGAGCTGCCACCCCAGCCACTGTGTAACCTCTGACCTTGCTGCCTCTGACCTGGCTCTGGAAGTTTCCCTCCCCCCACCCCTGCCCCACTCACCCAGGCTCAGGAGGGGCCACTTTGAGTGATGCTGAAAACACTGGGCAACTTGCAGACCTCGGCCACTGGCGACACCCACCTCGCCTACAGCCAGTCCAGCCAGAGGGAGTCTAGGAGAGGGCAGGCTCGCCCTCAGCTCCGCCTCAATCTCTCTGGGCACAACGTGCTCACATGGAGCCTAGCACAGAGTGAGTGTCCCAAATGCTTCAGCTATTATTAATAGTAGTAAGAGGAGGAGGAGTAGAGCCATCTTACTTCCTAGAAGAGCAGTGTGAGGCCCAGAGCAGCTGAAAAGCCACTACCTCTGTGAAGGCATCCAGGCTCTGCCCCTTCTCCCCTAAGTGGCTCTCCTTCTTTTTTGACTTATTTCCGTTTCTCTCCAATGCTGTGGGTGCCATGAGGAGGCTGAGCCCAGGAGGCCCCTCTGCCCGGGGACCCTCCACTTGGGTGCGCCCCACCGCTAGCGCTCATTCTCCCCACTGGCTCCCCTGCAGGCCTGCTGAATTATTGAAGAGTGCTAATGTGTGTGGTGAGAGCAGGGCCTCTGCCCCAGTGACCTTGGCATCTGCTGTATCTTCTCGCCTGCTCCCTGGGGCATCTGCCATGTTTTCCTGCAATGTCCTCCTTCCTGTCAGCCCCTTCCCCACCAGGTTCAGTGGGCAGAATTCTGACCTCCTCACAGCACTACCAGCTGATTAGTGGTTAAACTCAAGTCAGTAAAAGTTAATTGAGCAAAAGTGTGTGTGAGGCACTGGGGATGCTGTGAGGACTGGAGTCCAAGAGGCCCTGCCACCAGGGAGGGGCAAGGGACAGTCATCCCCTGCCTACTGTGCACAGTAGGCACACCTACTGTGTGCCTGGCACCGGGTGGTTCTCTCCTGACTTGACCACCTGCAGAGGTGGAGGCCACCCTGGTTTACTGATGAGGAGAGTAGGGCCCAGGGAAGTGAGGAGCCTGCTGCGGAATGCTGAATGCTCCGTGTGGATGTGTTGGCCTTAAGGCCTGCTTTGTGACAGGAAACTGGAGGAGAGGAGCCGCTCCTGAACCGACCAGGTGGTTCCCATCAGTGGTAGCAGGGGTGTGGAGACAGGTTGCTCTCAGCTTTTCCTGACACGTGGCTGGGCCCTTGGGAGCCTGCACTCTGAGGAGGTTCTTAGCTCGCCTTGAGCGCAGGGCAGCTTGAGGCCATTGCAGTCATGGGGCTGCTCTTCCCTCCTGGGGCTCCCTGCCCTCTGCCCCTCCCCTAGCTCAGCCCTGCCGCTCCCCTCTCCCTACAGCCACCTTAGAGGGCCCAGCCCAGCTCTGGGTCCTCCTGGTGTGTCCTCCCTGACCCTTCTCCCCCTTGGCCCTGCCTGCATGCCCCCTCCTGTCGTCAGGTGGGCCTGATGGCCCTGCCATTCCCCACCTGTGCCCCTCCCGCCCTTCCTGCCTCCTGCCCACAGAGGAGGTGAGTGCCCTCTACCGTGAACTTGCCTCCTTCCACCTCACACTTTCTCTCTGGCTTTCATCCTGTCTTGGAGGAATAGTTGCTTCTACTCCAGACTGAGGCTCATCCCTGCCCCCCCCCCCCCAGCCCCCAATAAGCCCCGCTGTCCGGCATCCCCTTCCCGCAGCTCCCGACTGGCCTCTGCCCCTACCTGTTCACCAGATCTGGAGGATCTCTGGGTCCCCTAAGCCAGTCGCCATTCCTGGTCACCCCTGAAGTCTCTTGGGCCAAAATGGAAGCTCTGTACCACCTCTCGCTAATGGAGGCTGACAGTAGCCCTGGACTTCCACTTACCCCATGTGGCTGTGGAACTTCTTGGGTGGCACTTCTGGGTCTCAGTTTCCCTTTCTGTTGAGTGGGGCCTGCAACATAGTGGGCACTCAACAAATTCTGCTGAATTAATGAACTAAGTAAGTAATCCCTGGCCTGTCTGCCTCACCTGAGTGTTGTGCAGATCAAAGTAACTAGTGGATTTAAAAGGGCTTTGCAAAGTGTGACAGTGTTGTTTGGACGAGAGCATCCGTGATGCTCAGGGTGATGTTCCGCTGTTGGTATTATAACCACTGCCCTCACTCTGCAGATTCTGCCTCCCACAGACCTTTTGTATCCACCCCTCCTCTCCATCCCTTTCCCGCTCAGGCCCCATCATCTCTCCCCCGGCCACTGCTTCAGTCATAACTTGGGTCACTGCCTCCTCTCCCGCATGATCTATCCTCCACCCGGTGGCAGCTGGAGTGATCTTTCTGAAGCACAGATCAGACCCTGTCACTCCCCACTTAAACCCTTCAGGCCCCCGATGGCTCTTGAGATAAGAGCAAGCCCCTGAGTTGTGCACACAAGGCCCTCCCTGGTTGGGGGGTGGGGGGGCTGTCTCCCTCTCCAGCCCACTGTTCCTGCCCCTGGGCCTTGGCACAGGTCGCCCCTCTGCCTGCAATATCTTTCCCCTCCGCTTTCAAACCCAACTCCTTTTCCTTCAAGACTCTTCTCAAAGGTGCCTTCCCTTAGAAGCCTTCCCTGACCCCCAACCCTGGATTGGATGCTCCCCTACGCTGGTCCTACAGCTCTTTGAGCTCCAGCTCTCACACAAGCCTGAGTCGCTGTTGTCTCTTATCTCCCTGTGGCCCCCGACTCCTCCCTCAACTTGTCCCACTGGACTGTGAGCCCCCTGATGAAGGGTCTTGGCATTTTTGTACCTTTAGTTCACAGAAAGCATTAGAGAACATTTGCTGAATGAATGAATGAATGAATCAATGAATCAATGAACAAGCCCCCAGGTGGTGGGGACTCTGGGCTAACCCTTGGACCTACAGTGGGCAGTGGGCAGCACAGCATGCCTCTACCTGCTGGGGAGGCCTTCCTTTCTGAGCAGCCCATGAGGCTGTCGGCACTGTCCTAGAATGGCTCCTAGCATGGTCTTCTATGCTCCTCTGACCTGGCCCCAGGCCTATGGATGGTCTGGCTGCCACTTTGCTCTCGCAGACTCATGTCCTGGGATTTCTGCTTTCCTGGCCCGGCTTACCTGGCGCTGACTGTCTTCCCATGAGTGTCACCCTTCACTGGACCCAGCCCAGGCCTGAGGTGCTACCACCTCTGCTCCTGGTTTCTGCCAATCCCTGTCTCCAAGCCTGCAGATCTGGGCAGACTCCCAGGTGCCCAGTACTGGGTGTGGGAGAGGGTCTGGAGAGGGTGGGAAGGAGGAAATGCTGCCTCGCTCAGTGGGGACCCTTAAGGCTGAAGACCCACATGTACACAAAAACGGGAAGCTGGGAGGCCCAGAATGAGGGGTTCTGGCTGTAGGAGATACCTGTGGGTGGGGGTCAGGGAGGGTTTTCTGGTAGAGGTGGTGCTGCCCTAAGGGGGCCAGTAAGGACGAGGGGGAGGAGGTCCTCACCGGTGGGCAGAGCAGCGTGAGCAAAACTGTCCTGGGTGCCTGCTCTGTGCTGGGCTCTGTGCCAGCTGCAGCCCCGCAGCACGGCCTTTGGTGGATATGATTAGCTCCATCTAACAGACAGGGAGACAGAGATTTCAAGAGGCTCAGGGATGCACCCAGGGCCACCCGCTGTCCCCGAGGCACTGTCAGGCCTCAACCCCAGGTCGGGCATCTTTTTAGCTCCTAAGTGGAGGGAGCAAAGGAGAGTCTGGGGGGGAGGGAGGCTGGCGCCCACCACAAGCATCAAACAGCTGCTGACTGTGACTTCCCGGGGAGGGGGTGGGGGTGGGGGGTGGCTTTCCTAGTTGGTCCTGTTCTTCCCTCCCCTCGTGGGAGAGCCCTCACGATGAGAGGTTCCCGCTGCCCCCTCCCCGGAGAGGCCGGCAGTTTGCCTTTTCAGAGGATAATTCCCCATTATACAGAGATATTTAGCCTAATAGAAGCCGACAGATCATTCAGGGCAGTAATGTACTCCGGCTTCAAGCGTTTAGTTTCCTCAGCCTGAACTCCCAGATTAAAGGCTCCTTGCCCGCGCCTGCCCCGCGATGGTGCCTGTGACCTTGACTGCAGTGATGGGGTAGGTTTCTCCCTTCCTCCTTCCCTCCCCCTCCTTTGCTGGCTTCCTCCTCCCTCCCTTTCTCTTTCTTTAAAAAAAAAAGGTGTTTTTCTTCTTAAATATTCAGTCAAGAGGCTGTTGCTTAAACCATGCATGCTCTGGGGACAGGCCAATTGTGTTCAGCTGCCAACGGGGCATGGGAACACCTGGCTGGCCCAGTACACTCCCACAGCCGTGTGGGGCTGGCAGGTGTGCTGCACCTGGTGGTCTGTCTGGGCAGCTGGACCTTCTAGCTGGGTATAGGCAGACAAATGCTGGGCAGATGGCTTTGTCCGGGGCCAGAACTGGCCCCCCTACTCCCTCAGCCCACCTCCCTGCCCCAGGACTGGCCCACAGGGTTCTGGCCTGACTCCCTCAATGACTGGGGTCTCCTTGGGCCTGGGCATCCAGGGAAGGACCCAGGGAACACTAGTGGCTAGATTGGAGGGGCAGATGGCAGCAGAGGTGGCACTTGAGGGCCTTTCATTGGTCAAGAGGGTGGCTTCTGGAGCTGCCTCCTTCTGGCCCCGGCAGGGCCCACTTGTCAATTGTCTGTTCCTGCTGCTCTGTCTTGTCTTTGTCTGCCCTTCTCTCTCCCTCTCTCTGCCACCTTCTGCCTCCCTTTCATCTGCTCTCCTGGCTGCCGACTTGAGCTGCCTTGCACTTCTGTGGAGGCAGCAGGGAGTATGGAGAACACTGGCTATTTGGAATCAGCCTCTCGTGGGTTCAAATCCTGGCTCCAGGACTTATAAGCTGTTTCTGTTCAATTTAATATTTTGAATTTGAGCAAGTTCCTTAATCTCTCCGAGACTTCATCCCTCACCTATAACGTGAGGGGCTTCCCCTTGCCTCACAAGGGTGTCCTGAGGGTCCCTGTGTGATGTGGTGAGGAGTGGTGTGGGGGTGACAGCTGTCCCTGCCTCAGTGATCCCAGTATGCTGGGTGATGCTCCCACTCCTCCTGCCGGATGCCCTCTCTCTGCCCCTCTGGCCAGGAAAGGTGCAAGTGGTCAGGAGGGGCACCTGGAAGGTGGGCTCTTGTTCCCTTGATCACAAGCCGCCTGGGTAGATGTGAGGGGGAAGAATGAGGCCAAGCTGGAGGGACCCTTCTCCTTGAGGTCGTTTCCTGGGTAAAGCCTAGTGTCTGCTCCTGGGTCTGGTTTGAAGGGATCGACTTAAGGGGCCGTGGCAGGACTCCCAGGGGAAGATGAGAGGGTGGAAGAGCAGGACCTGTGTAACCTGGGAGGAGAAGACTTCTGGGTTGGGATCCCCCTATCCCAGATTTTGAGGGGGGTGGACAAAGAGAGCCTCTAACCTTCAGGGCTGGGGAGTTTTGGCAGCTGGATGGAAGCTGGGGTGAAGGCGAGATTCCTGTTCCTTCTGGGGCAGGGCTGGTTGGATGGCCTTTGGGAGTACAGGAGGGGAAGGCCCCTAGGTGTGGGGCCATAGGGGGAATCTGGGGCTGACATGCTGTGGGACCCTGGGCTGGTCCCATTCCCTCTCTGGGCCTCAGTTTCCTCATCTGCTAAATGAGGTTAAGCATCTTGCCCTCTATGCCTCATGGGGTGGGTGGAAGATCCGGTTAGAAAATAGATGGGGCTGTTCAGTGATCTATAACGGAGTAATAATAACTATGATTCTGGGTATTACCTTGCCTTCCCTTCACTCTCTGTAACACCCCTTTTGATCCACACAATCTAGCCCTGATTCATATATTGATAGAATTAAAGAAACTTACAGCTGAAAGCAGCCTCCCAATGTAGTACAAATCCCCGCTCAACATACGTGGTTCTCAGACCTCTGCTTGCATGCTCCTGGGGACAGGGAGCTCACTATTCCTCATGCTGAACAGAGATTTATCTCCTTGGAATCTTTTCTCACCAGGCCTAGCTCTGCTCTCTAGGCTCATAAATGCCACCTGTCTCGTCAGGCACCTGAAGTCCTGACCAGGTCCCTGAGGCTTCCCTAGGGAATGTGGGTTCTAAGCCCACCTCTTCTTGTCAAGGCCCCTGTGAGCAGACTCCACTTTATCAAAGACCTTTGAGACAGGTACATCAGTGACTGGGCATGGCTGTCTAGAGGTGGCAGCACCATCTCCAGAGCTGGAGCGGCTGGCTCACCCAGCCCCCACGTCTCCTGGCCACCAGGCTCCAGAGAGGCCACGGCTACCTGTCTGTGTCTGTGTAGCTTGTTCTTGGAGCTACTCACAGAACTCACCCAGATTCTAGTAACTCCCTCTTGTCCACTTTGGCCTATTCCCAGGGCAAGTGGAAGGCTTTGAACAGGGGACCTGCCTCCCTGATTGACCCCTCCCAGGCTGGACCTACCTTCAAGTCTCCATCCTGGTCTCTGCCAAAAAAGTGGTTCCAGGCAGGGCCAAGGACCAGCCCTGCCGATGCCAGTGAGAATCCACCCTGGGGGCCAGTCTGACCCACTCTGCCACATTCTTAGACGTGGTTATTTAGCTAACCCCTGGGAAACCTGGCCATAGTTTTCTGTCTCGTCCACAAGGATGTCACGAGGGCCTGGCTCATGGCCGGCAGGAGAGCACATCACCCTTTCGAGCAGCCAGGAGAGGACACGCAGTTCTTCTACAAGACTCTCTGGTAGTGAACTCCTCAAGCTTGCTATTGTCTTCCTGGTGCTCTGTGCAGCACTTATGGAATTTCTATTTGAATGGATGTGAAACTTACCAGTGTAAGCACAAATTGGCTGTTTTAGTCCCTTTTTTAAGACAAAGGGGGAGGGATGCTAATATGTATAAATGCCAGCTCTTGACATACATCATTTCTCTGAATCTTTATCACAACTTTATGTGGGAGGATTGTGGTACCACTTGGAAGATGAGGGAGCTGAGCCATGGAAAGTGGAGTAACTTACCCAGGGCCCCACAGCTACAAGGGCAGAGCCAAGACTCACACCAGGATGGTCCTACCCTCAAACTCTTGCTTTTCCCAGATGCTGTGCCCCATGCCCGCGTCCCCCCCTACAACTTCTCACAGGTTCAGCCAGCACGTTCTTCAACAAGAGTGTTCTGGGGGTCTGCTCTGCACCAGCCCCTCTGCACCCTCTCTCACCCTGTCCTGTCCTTTTTGGACAATCTTGTCTCCTGTCAGCCTGAGGGTAGTGCCCAATCTCCCTGTCCCTCCCTACATGCCACACACAGGACCAGGGGACAGAGTGGAGGCTCCGGGGAGAAAGATGTACCCCGGAGGGATGTGAGACCCAAAGGTCTCCATGGGTGGCTCATCTGCTGTGTTATTTTTAACAGATATTTTTGGTTGGGAAGGCCTGTGTGTAAAGCAGTACGTGTCTGTGGAGAAGATCTACGAGTCATCCTTGATCCTTTTCTTACCTTACCCCCTCAGATCCAGCTCATCAGCCAACTGCTGAGGAACTGGTTCCGCTGCAGTGTAGATCCTGAATCTGTCTAGTCCTTCCCTCACCGTGGCCTGAGCCTCGTCTCTTTCTCTTGGGCAATTGGTCCCCTGCTCCTGTGCCTGCTCCCCTTCCATCCTGTGTCCGCTCAGCAGCTCTGGCGGAACTTTTCACAGTGAAGAAAACGTTGCAGCCCTTCCCTGGTTAGAACCCTTCAGCGGCTTCTCATTTGCATTCATTGGGATGAAGTCTGAAGCCCTTGCCTGGCTCTGAGGGCCCAGCCTCCCTCTGCCTCACTCCTGGCAGTTGCCCCACCTCGGCCCACCTTGGCCCAGCACCTGGCCTACCTGCTGCTCTGCAGAAACACCAGGGTCCCTCCTGCCTCTGCTCTGGGCCCTACAACTCCTGCTCCAGGCCAGGTTGATTTCTTATCATACCGGCATAAATTCAGACGTGACCTCTTCCCTGATCCTCCAGCTGCAGTAACCCCTGGCCCCACCCGGGGATGCTCTCTCACGTTACCAGGTTTGATTAATTGTCCTGGTCACTCTTGGGAATTATCTTGTTTGTTTATTTGCTTATCGTCTGTACCCCTGTCCACAGGAGAGCACAAAACTTGTGTGTCTTGTACCCACTGAGTCCCCAGTACCTATAATACACCAGCATCTAGCAAGTGCCCAATAAGTATTTGGTGAATGAATGAAAAATAACGCAGAAACATGTAAAGGAGAAATAGTAGATTTTGCAATTGTGGCTATAGTAGCAGTCAATAATGTGACAATTGTGTGTGTGTGTGCGCGCGTATGTAAACTGGGAATCATCTGCTCTGCTAATGAGAGGCTTGGAGGTGCCTGGGCCTGAAGCACTGCGTGCATGGGAGACACAAACGTGTACATGTGGGCCATACACACATGTGCACACGCATGTTTCCCTGTTCAGCAGCAGTGTGACTTCTGGCCTTTTATCTCTTGGGCCTCGGTTACTCTCTCTACCTGTGGAACGGGGCTACCTGGGGCTGAAGGCAGAGGCCTGGGTGCTGTGGCCTCTCGAGGTCAGCCCTGGCCCCTGGCAGGAGCGCCGCAGGTGGCAGGGCCTCCTTGGCCTGCCTTCTGGCCTGCTGCGCTGTGCTGGGAGGCTGGGTGGTGTTTATGGAGGTCCACCTCCATGCAGGGCTGCTTCCCGCTGCCCCAGGAGGCAAGGATCTCTCCCAGGTGGGAGCGAGTGGTCCAGGGGCGGGGAATGGGCAGGAAAGGCTGGAGGTGTGAGCTTTGCTGCCGGGAGGTAAATTACGTTCACAGCTGAGGTCTCTTGAATGCATACATAGCTTCAATCTGACACGTTTTCATTTTTGTGTATGCGCTTGCTTTTTAAAAAATTTTGACACATTTATTTTATTTCTTGAACTTTTTTCTTTTAATTTCTACAAAAAGAATTTTCATGAAATTAAAAAGAGAAAACATACACACATACACGTGCACACCTGTGTTTGCACCACCCCCAGGCAACAACTGTCCCCTCCCTGCCCGAGTGCCCTTTCCTGTGAAGACGGTGCCGGAAGCTTGCAGAATGTGTGGAAAGTGGAAGAGGCCCTTGACCTTGGGCAAATTACTTAATCTCTCTGTGCCTCAGTTTCCTCATCCAAAAAATAAGTGTGTAATAATTGCTCCCTCTTACAGTTGTGCAGATTACTTGAGTCAACATTTATAAAGCCTTTGTGAAGATGCCTGGCACTGAGCATGTTTTTGTTAAATAAGAGAAGTAAATAAATACAAAAGAAGGGCACCCATAATGCCCAAAGAGGCAGCTATGGAACTCTGTCCTGAGAGTCAGAAATCAGAGTTTGAGCCCCAACTCTGCCCTTACTCCCCATGTAACTGGGTGCGTGTGTGTGTGTGTGTGTTTGGCTTCTTCAGCCTCAGCATCTCCACCTGGAGAAGGTCTATGCAATCTGGACCCTGCGATGCTGCACTGTGTGTCAGGGGTGATGGAGGCGAGTGGGCTCAGTGAGCGTGGAGCTGTGCACACTGCTCCAGTTGGCCCCCACCTTCATCCATCTTCCCAATTTTCTCCCTCAATATTGTTAGGCAAACATTGCTCCATGTTGCTACCAGTCCTGTGTTTATCATTTTTAATGGCTGTGTAATATTCCATTGAGCAGAGGTGTCTCGATGCCCTTTGTCATCTCTATTATGGGATATTTAGGCAGCTTCCAGCACTTTGCTGTTATAAATAACCCTGCAGTGAACAGCTCTGTGCCTGGAGCACTTCCCCTCTGATGGATGAATTTCCCAGGCAACCTCAGGGACATTCATTGAGGCTGCTTTGCTGGAGGGCTGAGGGCTGTGCCAGCAGCAGTGGCTGGGAGAAGTAGCTACCTTCAAAGGCCTGGTACCCGGTCCCAGGAGTGGCAGCATCGCGGGGAGGGCACTGAGACAGTGTGACAGTGGTGAGCATGATGGAAAAAGCAGAGCATCTAGTGCAACAGTACTGAGCACGATGGGCAGTCGTAAGGCCAGTGTGGGAGGGACAGTGGGTGCTGTGGAGAGCTGGGACAAGGAGTCAAAGGAACTAGGTTCTGGTTTTGCCTGTGCCACTCACTGTGTGACCTTGGGCAAATCCCTTTCCCTCTCTGGACCCCAGTTTTCTCCATGTATTGCGGCCAGGGCCTGGACAAAGGTTTATCCACAACTGTGCTGTCCACTATGGTAGCCACTAGCCACATGTGCCTATGTCGATTTAAATGTGGCTAGTGCCTGCCATATTGGGTGGCATGGGTATAGAATGTTTCCATCATTGCCGAAAGCTCTCCTGGGCTAGAAACATTTCTCGAGATCCAGTCAGCCCTAACGTGCTGTGATTCGGGACCTCTGTCATCCTGCCTTTTTATGGAGCCAGGAACGATGCCAGCAGCCCTTGGCGCAGAGGACTCATTAAGGGGCTGAAGAGGCCTACTGACTTTCCAAGGCCAGGACCTCTGGAAGTGTCCTGAGTCTGAAATATCCACACCTGTTTCTCCCCCCAAAGGCCCAACTTGGCCTCAGAGAGAGGCTGGGGGTGAGTGTGGGCCCACGAGGGGTGGCCCCCAGCCAGGCCATGCCTGAGGAGGCTGGCGTGAAGGTGGAGTAGGTTGTCCCCTGAGTCCTCAGACAGAGGGCACTGGAGGGCCTACCCTGCTCTCTGCCAGCCCTGGAACACCCCACTCCTTCCTGAGTTAGGCACTGTCCTCCCCAGGATTCTGTTAGAAGGCTGGACTGGAGGCCAGAGAACATGGCTGCCTCACTCAGCTTGTGGTTGTCCTGCTGTGGCTGCCTCAGGCCCTTGGCCCAGTTCTGGGTCCTCACTGGAAGAGGAACTGTGAAAAATGAGTCCTCAGCACTGAGGGGGAAGCCAGCCCCCTCCCCTCCCCCATACCAAATACACATGCTGGCCACAGCACGTGGACCCCGGCCACACCTGCCCCCAGCCCGCCATTCACTTCAGAGGGAATGCCTCCTGCAGGTGCTTTCCTGCAGCCTAGAGGTACTCCAGGGTGAGAGGGAGGTGCTTGGGGGGAGGGGCAGTAAATGAGGGAAGTAAGATGCAAGGTGTGAGGGAGTGAAAACAAACTTAGCTGACTTTGGTCTCACCTTTGCCAAGTTGTGGCCACTGTCTGCCCTGCCCTCTGTGTCCAAATGCCCCTCTGTTCCCCAAATGAACCATACTGCTCACTCTTGCTTCTCTTGTTTTGTAGGGATCCCATGCCCATGTGCTGGCTGCCTTGAGTCTTTGGGGCCACACAGCCTCCCGTCCGCATCTCCAGGGCTCTGGCCCTGTCCAGCCCCTGGACCAGCTCCCAAGCCTGTTCCTCACCCCAGTCTGGGCTGAGGGGACTCCTCAAGCTTCAGGACTCAACGGGGCACAGTAGCAGTCACGGTAGGTGGCATCTGTAAGCTGCGCACTCCCTGGCTCTGGGGATCTAAGCCTTCTCGGTCCCTAGAACAGGAAGTGTTTCTGAATACTATCTTTGGTTGCAAGTAGTAAAAAACCTATTTCAATAAAATGAAATGATCAGCTCATGTAACTGCAGTGCCAGCATTTGTATGGGCTTCAGGCAGGGTTTGATCCAGTAGTTCAATGTGACCAGGACCTGGTTTCTGTCTGTATTCCTCTGCTCTTCTTCCTTGGTGATGGTTCCACTCCAAGTGGCATTTCACATGATATGGTTACAAGATGTTTGCCAACAGTTTATAGGGCAACATCTTTCTAGGTTTGAATCTGGAGTCGGGGTTGGAGGCAAAAATCTGCTTTCCCTATAGAACAAACAAAAGCCCTGGAGTTGATCTCTTATGCCCTATTGCAGGATTTGGATCATCTTGATCATTTAACTGTATCTACAGGGCTTGGAAACATAGATGGACTGGGGGCCAGGGGCCATCTTTCCCCAACCATGTGACCAGGAATGAGGGGAGGGTGTTTCCCCAAAGGAAGTTTGGGGTTCTACTGGCAGGAAAGAGATACTCTCAACTGGAGGAGGCAAATAACAAATGATCGTTATAGACAGCATCTGCCCAGGTAGGACAGCGCTGAGGCCATTCCTAGATGGATATGGACATGCTATGTGTCCTTGGGCAAATCCCTGTTCCTCTCTGAGCCTCAGCTTCCTCGCCTGATGATGAAGGTCTCCTGGCAGGGGTGCCGTGGAGCTGCCTGGACTGATGGATAGAAAGCACTGACATCCAGCAGGTGCTCAGTAAACCGTGTCCTCTGCCCCTTCCCTCCCAGGGAGTTTGGGAAACCCCTGCTTTCTTCAAACATGGGAGGAGCTAAGGAGGGAGCCTCATCAGTCAGGATCCCTAGAAGCAGAGCCTGAGACAAGGATTTGGGTACATGAGATTTTTTGAGGGTTGACTCTTGGGAGAAGGGAGGAAGACAGAGACTGGGATGGGAATGGAAGCCCCATGAGGCTGTGGTCTCAGGTAAGGTCTAGCTGTGGGCCGGTCCAGGGAGCTCTGGAGTACAGCTCATACCACAGAATCACCCCCAGACAAAGGGGCTGGGCTTTTGCACCCCTGTAGCAATCAGTCATGGACTGTGGGCTACTTCTGGGTGCCTGTACTGCTCAGGCGAGGTGGCCCCCATTTGCAGAGGGGGATTCTCTGGAGGAAAGGGGAGTAGGGACTGAAGCAGCCTGCCCTCCAAGCAGCTGGGGTGTGGGTGGGCATGCTGGCTGTGGAGGGGCTCTGGGCTGGCACCATTTCCTGCAGGGAGGCGGGAACCTGTGTCCCCAGGCTGGCCAGTCTGCAGTCCTCTGGCTTTTGCTCTCCTGCCCGAGCCAGCGGTGCCGGTTCCTTCCACGTGGGGAGCTGGGCTGCCCTGCCTGGGGTCTGGTGATGGGGTGGACCTTCAGCCTGTCCTTTAGAGGAGGCTTTTCCACCCTGGGCCTCTTGCCCTCCCTCTGCCCCTGACTCTTCTCCTCTAGTAGTTCCTCTTCTCTCCCTTAAACCTTAGCCATGCAGCTCCCCCACCTATTATACCCTTCCTTGCTCTCTACCCCATCCTTTTTTTCAAGGCCCAGTTTAGGTTCCTCTTTCTCCAGGAAGCTTCTACTGAGTGCTCCAGCCAATGGTTATCTCCTTTAGTCCATCCTCCTGCTCCTCCCTTTTTACAGATGGAAAGACCAAGAACCAGTGTACATTTCCTCGTAAATACTCTATTGGTTACTGCTTCAGTGCCAAAATGTATTGCTCTCTTTGCCTTGGCTGCTGGGAAGCTCATAGCTGGTTTGTGGCCATTTCTGATAAGTGTTCCAGATGCTGCAGCATGCAATTACTCAATAGCGTTGCCTCTGGCTTCATCTTCTTCTCTCCCATTTTTTCCTCATTCTGATTTCTTCTCTTATTTTTCAGCCTGTGCTGGTCTCTGCAGCCTCAAACTCTTTTAGAAAGAGATGGGGTATAAATAACCAAGAGTGGCTGTAAATGAAGCATTCAGTGCTGACTGCAGTCAGATTCTAGGCCTTCCCCTTCCTCAGGGCAGTGTGGGGGGGTCTCCCCCAGGCCCAGGGCAGAGCCTGTCCCCAGAGAGACACCAAAGCCCACCGTGGTGGCCCCAGGACAGTGCCCACTGTGCCCTCTGTGTGTCAGGAACGGCATTGTTCAGCTTCCCGTGCTCTTCCCTCCCTCTCCCCATCTTATCAGAAGCTAATGAAAGAGGCTGGGAAACCCAATCCTCTGGTAATTAAATTTACTTAACGGGTATTCAAGTGGAGTAATGAGAAGTTTAATGCAGTGATTAGATTTTTCTTTAATTAATTAAAATGAGAACCATGTGTCTTGCCAGCAAACCAACTTGACCCTCTGCTTTAGAGTAGCAGGGAGAGACAGTGGGGGGCTGGGCTGGGTGGGTGGGGGCTCAGGGGCAGGGGCAGCCTTCTGCCCTGGCACTGCTATCCTCAGAAGTAAGCCCAGCTCTGGTGCCCACTCAGGTCAGTCTCTGATTCAGCTCTCACTTCCAAGCCCTGCCAGTGCCAAGCCTGGGCTACACCTGAGTCCCCAGGGGCGAGGGATTCGAGAGTCCCTGCACTCAGATGGCTGAAAACTGACCCAAGATGAAGGTTTCAGAGGAGAGCCAGCAAGGGTGGCTTAAAGCAAGGAGCACAGAGGAGGGATTTCGGGCATTGTGACAGGAGGAGGTCTTTTGAGTATCACATCTCATCTCACGGGCCAGCTGACACCTTCGCCCGCCTGCTCAGCCAGCCCTGGGTTTACCTCCAGTGGCACTGGATCATCTGGCTAATGGAATAGGGGCAGTGGGGTGGATAAGTGAAAAATCTGTGATAACCCGCAAACCACTTCTTCTCCTTGGCTTGGGAATGCACCCATGCCAGATGTCTGGCCAACCTTGCTGAGTTTCTGAAGCCCAGTTAGGATGCAAGGAAGCACTGCCTGCCTCGAGCCACTTCTGTGGGGGTCAGGTGGTGGCTGGGGCAAAGGGAGTATGGGAATCTCAGCATAGCTGTCTGGACTGGGGCATAGGACTGGCCTTGCCAGGGGAGAGGGTAGGCATGGTGGGGACCCAGAAGACAGGCCCTGGCACCCCAGGGGCAAGATAAAATTATTTTCAGAGCAGTGGGTAAGGCTGGGGAAGGTCCTGAGCCCTTCATGTTGGGGAGGCCAAAAACCTCCTTCACTGAGCCCTGACCCCAGCCCCACACTGAGCCCTGATCCTAGACAGACTGAAACTTGATCCCAGTTATACACTGAGCCCTGAACCCAGCCTCAACACTGAGCCCTGATCCTGGACAGACTAAACCTTGATCCCAGTCATACACTGAGCCCTGAACCCAGCCTCAACTCTGAGCCCTGATCCTGGATGACTGAACCTTGATCCTAGCCCACACTGAGCCCAGCAGTGTCGTGGATATACCAGTAGAGAAACAGGTGCTGGGGTGGGAGGGAGGGTGGGAGTTGTGAGTGGCCCTGCTTGTCCATCCCCACTTTCAGCTCTGCTGCCTTTGGACAGAACTCCTGTGCCAGGCCCCACACTAGTCTCTGGAATGACTGAGATGAGTCAGACGTAGGCCCTGCTCACAGGGCTGGTGGGGGACGTGACAAGCAAACATATACCGAGTGAGTGATGGAGCTAACACGGGGGAGGGCTGGGGGGCCATGGATCTGTACTTGAAGTGTTCCTGGCAGCAGGTGGGGGGTGGTGCTGGAGGCAGGAGCCAGTGGGGAGGCTGAGGTGGGGCGGATGGTACCCATGGGGGTTGGGGTTGGGGGGTCTAGGGTGAGTGATTCTCTCCCCAGTAACTGGCTGTGACTCCCCAAGGCCACCCTCAGCTCCTGGTGAGTCCTGTGGGGAGGGTTGATGGTGTGCTGGCGCTGGGCTGATAATATTACGTTATGAGGAAGGCATTTTTATACTTTCACAGAAGAGGAAACAGAGATGAACAGGGACTTGCCAGAGGCTGCTCAGCCTACGTGGCCAGAGTGGCATGTTTCCAGTTCTCGCCTGCCTCCAGGCTGCACATTGCTGCTCCTGGGTGTGAACTTGCCCTGGGAGGCCAGGTCCTCTTCGTCTGACGCGTCCTCCCCGACCTGGCGGGGGACACTGATGGGGGCGGAGGTGAGGCTTGAGCCTGGGCCAGACTGGCATCCAGGGCTTCAGGCCACAGCTGGGGTCCTCGGAGTGGGGAAGTGAGGAAGGCCCTGGCTGCGTAGGGGATGGGGATCAGGCCGAGGCCCCTGACACAGGCTCAGGGCTTGGGACTCGCCCGGGAAGGTGGGTCTTCTGCTTCCTCATCCCCACTTCTCCCCTCTCGGGACCCCTCCTCCCTGGATTTCCACTCCCTGTCCCCATTTCCCTCCCTCCATGGCCCAGGCCTTTTGGAATAACCAGACCCAGAGAAACCAGCCAGCCAGCCATCTACCACACACATGGGGAAATTGAGGCCCTGAGAGGGGCTGGGTCCTGCTCAAGATCATGGGGCTCTGCCTGTCACCTCTCTTTATGGTAAAGAGACTGAAATCACATTATCTTGAATTGGAACACTTTCCCGTGGCTGGGAGGCCTTGGGGGGCTTGTGCACACACAAGTTCACACCACCCAGGCAGATGCCCCCATGGAGCCACCCCATCTCCTCGGGCACTGTGCCCTGCAGATGTCTCCCTCCCCGGGGTTCCAGGTGCTATAACTTGCTCTCATTTAATCTTCTCAACAGTCTGGGAGGTTGAGTGGTTTTCTCCAGGTGAGGGGACCAAGGTCGGGAAGTAGGGCAGAGTTACACAGCTGAGTACAGAGGTGGCAAGCTCAGATCCTCCCAAGCCACCCCCTCCCTGATTGCCCACTCTTTGCTGCCAGCAGCTCACCTCCCTCCGTCTTTCCGTGGGCCCCCAGCAGCTCCCCATCCACTGCTGCTTCCCTCCTTGCCTTGTGCTCCAGCCAAAACCAGCGATTCTTCCCCAGCACTCCCCACACTTCCCCACCCCCAGGCCCTGCTCAAGCTGTTCGAGCCCCTGGAGTCCCCTCCCAGCTCCATCTGCCCACATCCCCTTCGTCTTTCTGGGCTGGGCCCAAATGCCGCTTCCTTCATGGAGACCCCTCACCCCATCAGAAGCTGGGCCCCTTCCTCTGAGCACCACCCTACAGCTCCTTCCTGGCCCCCTCTTTGGCACCTGGCCTCCTTGTGTCTGACTTTGCAGCCATGTGGAGGGCAGGGTAGTCTCCTCACCCCTGGCTTCCAGGGCAGGTTATCCCCAGGGCGTAGTGGACAGTAGATGTGCAGGAGGTACCTGGGCCCTCACCTTGGGAGGGGCTGTGCCTCCATAAACCCATCCCTTTCCTTAGAGGTTCTGGGTCAGCTGGTCCCTCACAGCGCTGGTCCCAGCCCCCTGAGGAGACCAGCCCAGCCTGTTAGCCACTTACTTTAGCCCCAGCAGACCTCCTCGTGCCCACTCCTGACCTGCCTATATTCTGGGGGCAGGAACAAGGCAAACCCCACCCTTGGGACTCACAGGTAAGTCTTGGGGCCCAGCAGGTACAGACACCTGGGGAGTCCAGGGCTGGTAGAGGGTTGTGTGGGCCCTCTGCCTGGCTCTACTTACTGGCCCTGCTGATTACTGGCTGTGTGACTTTGAGCAAGTTATTTAACCTCTCTGTGCCTCAGTTTCCTCATCTGTTCAATGAGGTGATGACAAACCTACCTAGGGTTGCTATGAGGATTAAACCAGTCAATACAATGTAACGCACGTAGCAGAGCCCCGGACACAGACACACATGTACACTCCCTGAATGTTGGCTGTCACCATCCATATGGGAGGGAGCCTGACGGTAGAGTGTGGGGGAGTGTTCAGGGAAAGTTTCCAGAATGTGGCGACACATGAGCAACAACTTGAAAGATGAGGCACAGAAGGCAGGAGAGGACATTCCAGAAAGAGGGAACTGCATAGACAAAGATTCAGAGGCAGACTGGGTGATGTGCAAGGGAGCTGGGTGTGTCTAGACTTAAGGTAAGAAGGGGACGAGGGGAGACCCCAGGCTGGTGGTGCACAGGGCTGCACCCTGAGGGACCTTGGGTGCCACACCAGGGGTTTTGGACTTTGTCCTGCAGCCTGTGAGGGAGATATGCATGCACATATGTTTATTTATTTATTTACCATCAAAGCAATATTTGCTCATGCAAAAGAATCAAAACAATACAGAAGTGTGTCAAGTAGGAAAGTTCCCTCTTTGCCCTTAAATCTCATTCTTCCGAGGTCTCACCATTGTTGGTCTTGTGTGCCTCCTTCTAGAACCTTTTCTGTGCCTTTACCAACATACTTATTGTATATTGTTCTTTAAGAAAGGGTATGGAATCATATTATGCACATCCTCTACAGCTTCCATTTTGCCTTTACTCATGTACAGATCTGCAGTGTTCTTTTTAATTGTTGTCTAATATTCCACTGTTTGGACCTAGGGTAATTTACGTGACTAGCTCTGGGTTGATTGATATTTAGGTTGTCTTCAATTTTTCATTCTTGCAAATAATGCTTCAGTGAACATCCTTGTGTATATATCCTGCTGACACGTGGAAGACTGTCTGTAGGATAGATTTCTGTATGTGGAATAGCCAGGGTGAAGGGTGTGCTTATTAAATTTTGATAGGTACTGCCACACTGCTCTTCAAAAGGTCGGGCCAGTTGATACCCTCACCCTCAGTGTCCGTGGGTGGCCATTTCCCCACACCATCTTCGGCACTGAACATTATCAAATTTTTAATTTTTGCCAATCCAGGCAAACATCTCGCTGTAGTTTCAGTACTCACTTTCTTTCTCCCCAGAGAGGCTGAGCATCTTTTCACATGGTTATTGACCATTTATATGTCCTCTGTGAATTGGCTGTTCATGTCCTTTGCCCATTTTTCTTTTCTTTTTGCCTTTTTCTTATTGATATAAAGGAGCTTTTAGTATATTAGGAGTTTTGAAACTTTTGTCTGTTGTGTGTGTTGGAAATATTTTCCCTAGTCGTCTCTTTGTCTTTTTAAGTTTGTTTATGGTGCCTTTGGCCACAGAGAAGCTTTAGATCTTTATTCCGTCAAATCTGTCATACTTCTCCTCAGGGCTTCTGAGTTGCACGTCTTGCTTGGCCAGGCTTCCTGGAAGGGTTTTAAGTGGAGTGGGGATGTGGTCAGTTTGTGACTGGGAAAGGTCGTGCTGATTGCCACTGTGTGGAGGGCAGGTGGAGCAGGGACTGTGAGCCAGGGGGCAGAAAGCCGCTGAGACCTTTGTGTGGAGTGGGTGGGGGGAGAACTGGGGAGAAGGTGAGTTTGAGAAATACTCAGGAATTGGCTGCCCGTGGAGATAGGATGTGAGGGTGAGGAGGGAAAGAGGAAGGGCCCTGGAAGGCTGCTTGGGTGTTTGGCTGGGGGACTGCGTGGCTCACCCACCACCACCCTGAGCTGGGACAGGACAAGGCAGGGAAATGCACGTGGGTGCAGGGAATGCTTACCTTGGCAGGGACACAGTACATCTGAGCACATAGATGCACACACATGCACGTGCTTAGAAGTTCTGGAGAATGGCACATCTGTGCTGCGACTCCATGGTTAGGGGGAAGGTGTCTACTTTTTGTGGAGTTTCTGTTCTCTGCTGAGTACTGTACAAGGCACCACACACACTTGCACACACACACTCGCACATGCTCTGTAATCTCTACTACCACATGAAGTATGTTTTACAGGTAAGGAACCAGACTCAGAGAAGTTAGTAACTTGCTCAATGTCACAGAACTAGGAAGTGACAGAAAGAGAGTTGTTTTTGCCAGCTTAGATCTGACCACCCACAGAAAGAATTCCCACCAATGGCATTGAGGAGCCTTTCATTCATTTCTAACTTGACCGACCCAGTTTCATCAGGCACTCAGGACAGTGTGGAGCCAGACCACCTGGGTCTGAAATGCAGCCCCATTCCTTATAAGGCAAGTTACTCCACCTCCCTGTGCCCCAGTTTCTCCACCCTGCAAATGGAGACAGTAACAGTACCCACCGCACAGGGGGTGGGTGGGAACTGAGTGTGTCAGGGTGTGTGAAGTGCTCAGCCCCCTGAGAGCTCACTGGATGCTGTCCACGATGATGGTGATGACAAGGATGGTGACAGAGCTTACCAGTCACCTCAGTGTCTACACCCTTTACTTTCTCCTCCCTCCATCTGTCACCTCACTCCTGCGCCAGCTCTTCCTCAATTCCCCATGGGAACTTCTTCCAACATTTGCCTTTGAACCTTTGTCCTCTGTTTTCAGCCTCTAAACCCTTGGCAGACAGTGAATTAGAGCCTAGTCAGTCAACAAAAACCATTCAAGGGAAAATGATTCATGTTGCGCTCAGGAAATCCTTCCTCAAGCAGTTCTAGTCAGGCATTTTCCATGAGCTGGTGCCTTCATCCCAACATTGCCCAGGCCTCTGAGAACCAGACCATAACATCCAAACCTAAACTCCTTCCTCCCTGATTAGGGATGCTCAGGTGTCCTTCTGAGCGTGGGGTCCAAGCTGACCCCAGCCCCGCGAACTCCCTGCTCTAGCCACGAACCATCACTGGGTCCCTGACCCCAGGACAAGGAATTCTCAGCATCGGTAGCTGGGAAACTTGCCCATAGGAAACAAAAGCAGACAGCAGAGCAAATTCCGAGCATGGTTCCTTACCACGAGCATGTCTAAGCAAATCTTGTGGTCATGAGTGCAGATGCAAGGTGTCCAAACTGAGTTAAAACCTCAGGTCTACACCCAATTTAAATTTTTTTCCGTGCCAAAAATCGCACCGAAATCACCAAACTTACCATTACGGATTTCTCATCATCACAATTAACTCCCGAGTAAATCAGTCCTCGTGGAAAAGAGTGGAGTGGTTATTGCCTGCGTCTTGGTAGGATTTTGTTCTCAGGTGCATTGTGTCAGTCACACCCTTTTATTCTTAACCAAAAGGATGGCAGAACTCACTTCAATCCTTCCCAGGGAACAGCTACACCCAGTTGCAGGCCACCCACCCCAAAGCCTCCGAGAGAGGATTCTTTACGACTGCTCTTTTGGAAGCTCTGGTCCCACCAAGCCTGCCTTTGTCCTAGGGGCTCCTTCACTTTAAACAACCCCGCTCCTACCTCTGGCCCAAGCCCCCTCCCTTAGCATGCCACAGTACCCCTGCAGGGTGCTGGGCATGCCATAGCTTCCAGCTACCGGGGCTCAAGCACAAAATCAGACAAGCTTTTGTGTGCACATAGAAAAGCACTGACACCTGCATCCAGCACATCCAGTATGCAGAAACTTCTTAAATTTGCCCTCACAATAGAAAAGTCTTTCTAATGGCTTCAAAGAAGCTGTATTGCACCCGTTTTTCTGGGGGCTATGCATTTATAGACACTAAGGGCTTTCTCCTCAAGTCACCTGCCAATTCTTATCTTGAGGGGCTGCCTCTGCTCCCTATTCCCTGTGTTGTCCCATAGGTGCACACAGCATTTAAGGAGATGACTGCCAAAGTGCAGAGCCAATAAGTTCAAAATATAAGCCTACAATTAGCTTGTAGCTCGTTGTCATTTGCAACTCCAAGGTCTGTCAGAGTTTTCCTCCCCCCACCCCCACTCCTAGTTATTCAGCCAGGGCAGACAAGTTGGGGGCCCTAGGGCCTTTCTGAGAGCTGGTCCCAGTCCTGAGTCAGGGATAAAGCTCTGAAGACACCCCAGCCTTTGTTCTAAAGTCAAGTTCAAGCCCTTGAATGTAGGCCAAGGCCCCAACTGTCATGGAGATGCTACCACTGCCTTGGCTCACACCTCCCTTCTCCAGGTGGAGATACTGCTGCTGGTGGATCCTGCTGCAGGGCATGGAACTGCCCCCTTTTCCTTGTGAGTAGGGAACACTTCAACATGGAGAGTGAGATGATTCCATCCCCCACTGAAATCTGAGTTATTTAGGGGCTCTCAAATGGAGCTGAGTTCTCTCACCCAAACCAATTCTCAAAGCAAATATAGCAAGGTCATGTGCCCTCAAGTGTGGGCAGTAGTAGGGTAGGCAAGGTTGTGCTGCACCAAGTTCTCTCTGAATTCTTGGTGATTTAATGCAACAAAGGTTCCCTTCTTCTTTCTTCCTTTACCATGTGACCTCACATTACATGTCCAATGTGGGAAGTGGGAAGGGTGGTGGACTGTGGTCCATACAGTCACACAGGGATCCAGGCTGACAGAAGCTCCACCATCTTCTAGCTGCCACATCTGGAACACATGGCCTTCTTCAGTCACTGTGACAAAGAAGAGAAAATGGGGGAGCCACACACTGGCTCTTCAATGCTTTGGCCCAACAATGAGACACATCACTTGTGTTCACAGCTCATTGGCCAAGACTTCTAATATGGCCTCAATTAACTGTAAGGGGGCTGAGGAAATGAGGGGGGCATTGTGCTGGGGTGTGGGGGAGGGACACGGAGAAAATGTGCCCAGACATTCAGTGAGCAGTAAAATCTCTGTTCAAAGGGTGTTGTGCGACCACTCTCAGAGCAAAGGTCTCAGAATTTCCAAGGCCGTGACTTCCTGTTCATTCTCTTCACCTGGTCAGGGTGGCAGATCCTGGGAGGCCCAGAGTGCCTGGGAGGGCCTGCCGGGAAAAGCTGTGGGTAAACGAGCTCCACGGCAGGCCCAGGTCCTCTGCCACCAGGCTCAACTCAGCCTCTCCCCTGTAACCCCCACTGATCACTTTCAATACTAACACCATCCCATAAAATGAACTTCCCAGGAAGAGAAGCAGGATTGAGAATGAAGATGCGTTCCGTTTTGGAGGGAGAAAATCCAAGAGGCGACATCCAGAAGCAGTTGGATCTTAGTCTATTTAGGATGCTATGACAAAATACCATAGACTAGGTGTCTTATAAACAAAGAAGTTTATTTCTCACAGTTCTGAGACTAAGTCCAAGATCAAGGCACTGGCAGGTCAGTGTCTGGAGAGAGCTCACTTCCTAGTTCACAGATGGCCATCTTTTTAAGGTGTCCTCACATGGCGCAAGGGGCGAGGGATCTCTCTCTTCTATAAGGGCACTAATCCCATTCATGAGGGCTCTACCGTCATGACCTAAGCTCCTCCCCAAAGCTCCACCTCTAAATACCATCACTCTGGGGATGAGGTTTCAACAAATGAATTTTGGACATTTGGTTTATGGCACCCTGGACATCATGGCCTCAAGCCGAGAGCACCCTCACTGGGAGAGAGAGAGCTGGAAGTTGTTGGCTTTCTTCTACACTTTCACTCCTTCAGCCAATGTGGCTGCTACGGGCTGTGTAATGTACTGATTATGACTCAGACTCTGACTCCAGAACACCTGGGACTTAAGTGTGGCTCTGCCCCTTATTCACTGTGTGACTCTGGGCTAGTTACTTCTCTCTGCCTCAGTTGTCTCTTGTTTAAAATGGGGATATTGGGGCCGGCCCCGTGGCTGAGTAGTTAAGTTTGCGCGCTCTGCTTCAGCAGCCCAGGGTTTCGCCAGTTCGGATCCTGGGTGCAGACGTGGTGCCACTCATCAAGCCATGCTGAGGTGGTATCCCACATAGCAGAACCAGAAGGACCTACAACTAGAATATACAACTATGTACTGGGGATCTTTGGGGAGAAGAAGGAAAAAGAAAGATTGGCAACAGATATTGGCTCAGGTGCCAATCTTTAAAAAAAAAAATGGGGATATTGACAGCACCTATCTCTCTTAGGGTGGTTGTGAGGATTAAATGAGTTAATGATTATAAAGCACTCAGCACAGTGCTGGCACATGATAAGGGCTTTGTAAATGTCAGCTGTCACCACCACCACCACCACCACCACCATCATCTAGTACCAGATACTGTGCTAGATTCGTGGGGGTTATGGAAAATAAGCAGATAAATAATTGAGAAGATAATTTCAAATAGTGATGGTACTAAAACAATAAATCAGGCACGTGGGAAATTGCTTGTCATCATTCATCAGTAGGGAAATGCAAATTAAAACCACAATGAGATACCACTGCATATCTATTAAATTGACTTTTACAAAATTGACAATACCAAGTGCTGGTGAGGATACAGAGCAACTGGAACTCTCATATGTTTCCGGTGGGAGTGTAAAATGGTACAGCCACTTTGGAAAACAGTTTGGCAGTTTCTTATAAAAGCTAAAAATATGTTTACCATATAACCCAGCAATTCTACTGCTAGATATTTATCCAAGAGAAATAACAGCTTATATTCACACAAAAACCTGTATGTGAATATTTATAGTGGCTTTATTCTGAATCTCCAAAAACTGGAAACAACCCAAATGTCCTTCAACTGGTGAATGGATAAACAATTGAATACTATTCAGCAGTAAAAAAAGAATGAAATTCTGATATGAGAAACAACACAGATAAATCTCAAATGCACTATATGCTAAGGGAACAAAGCCAGACTCAAAAGGCTCCATGTAGATGATTCCATTTGTATGACATTCGGAAAAGGCAAAGCTACAGGGACAGAAAGCAGATCAGTGGTTGTTAGGGGCACAGGGTGGGGGCACTTGACTATAAAGGGACAGCACGTGGAGATTTTTTAGGGTGATAGAATTGTTCTCTATCTTGACTGTGGTAGTGGTTACGCAGCTGTATGCAGCTGTCAAAACTCATAGGACTGTGCACGAAAAAGCGTAGATAAATTATACCTCAAACCTGACTGGAAAAAAGCTTGCTGTGGGTTTGTTGAGACGGGGAAAACCAAATTACAAGTCAGTCGGTCAGGGTAGGTGACATGGGTAAGGAGGGGCTCCTAAACACACTGGTCAGGGAAGGCTTTCTGAGGATGTACCTTGAGCTGAACCTGGCTGAGGAGAAGGAGCCAGGCCTGTGGGGACCTAGAGGAAGGTGTGCCAGGCAGAGAGAGCAGCAGCAAGGCCCACATGGCTGGAGCGTGGTGAGGGAGGAGGAGAGAGTGGGAAACAGGCAAGGGCTTTGACTCTCCTCTGGGCAGGATGGGCACCACTGGGGGCATACGTAGAGGGTGATTGAAAAACTGGTGTGGCTGAGATGGCCCAGGGAGGAGAGAGGAAGGGAGGACAGGAAACAGCAGCTGTGATCATGTGTAGGAGTAATGGAGGGGTGTGATGAAAACGAGCAGGATGGATCAGGGAGCCTCCTACAGGAGGAAGTGGTCAGCCAGCCAGAGACCCGGCAGGCTGGGGCCGGAGGACTGGGACAGCAGGTGGGGTCCTTTGGGACCTTGCAGAGGATATTGCCGGTGGTGTTGGGGCAGAAGCCAGACATCCTGGGTTGAAGGTGCTGGAGGTAAGGACCTGTAAGTGAAGCTTCCAGGAGGCAGGGGACAGACTTGGTGGGTAGCAGTGGGAACCTCAGAGAGAACGGAATGGAGCTGCCATTTGTGTGTGCGTGTCTGTGTGTGCACATGGTGTCAACAAAACTTCCAGAGGTGAGCCTGACCTATGGAGGACAGTGTGAGACAATGTGAGACAGAGGAAGGAAGGGGCTTGGACAGGGCCTTGAATGGCGGGCTGGGAAGTTTATGTTCCTGGAGTTGTGATCAGTCCAGGGCTGGCCACTTAAGGGGGCTGGGGGACAGTAGAGCGTCTGGTGCCAAGAGGCCCATCCCTGAGAGGGGAGGGCGCACTGACCACTGCGCTGGGGGATTGGGATCTGCCATGGGGAACTCGTGCTGACCTGAGCCCACCTCAGGTAGCAGAAGCTGCATCTTTGCCTGTACTAATCTTCCTGTTCTTTCCCCATAGTGCATGCTGGGACCGCGATGGACAGGCTGCCACTCCCAGGGCCCCCAGAGGCCCGTCTGTTTGCCTCCCGGCGCCGTCTGACTCAGGTAGGGAGAACGTGAGGCAGGCTCACCCTGCCTCATGCCTCTGCGCCGGGTGAGAGGGCTTTGGGTGCGAGGACCAGGGTGGCCCTGGGTGAATGAGCCCCTGCCAGGGACGGTGGTGTGGGGCACAGCGGGGGTCGGAAGGCTCCAGCCATTGGCAGGGCCTGCTGGGGAGGAGTGCCCGGACGTCCATAGACTGGCTACCAGGCAGCGATCCTTTGTCCCCAAGCCGCATGCCTGGGGCACTGAGAGGCCCCCTACATATCACTCCTCCAGCCCCAGCGTAGCCCTCACGTGTTCACTGTCTGTGGTTTGTGCAGGATCCTTTCGCTGCACACACCTGCCAAGTTCTTTGGCTCTGGGGAGGGTTTGCATCTCAGTTCCGCTCTCCTTGCTGACACTCTGGCCTTTCCCTGCCAGCGTCACTGTAAACGCCTCGTGTGTGGTCTTACTCTGGAAGGCCCCAGCTCACTGGCGGACTGCCCCAGAGCAGAGGTGCTCTGCACCGGGGCTCGCTTCTTTCGCCTCATTAGGCCTGGGAGCAGGCACTCTCTGCTGCTCCTGCGCGCCCCAGGTGGAGGCTTTGGGCTTGGGGCCCAGTTCCCCCAAAGACTGAGATGAGCTGAGGGCTAGGCTTGCCAGAAAAGAATACCAGAACTTCAGACAGACAACAAATCGTGTTTTGGCATAAGTATGTCCCAAATACTGCATGATTTGCAATTTTATTTGCTAAATCTGGCAACCCTAGTGGGGCCAAAGCCCCACTCTCCCTCCTCCTCTGACCAGTCCTCCCTGCTGGACCTGCCGTGGACCCCTCAGATCAGCTGCCTCCAGTGCCTAGGGCGGGTGTCCTCAAGCCAGGGGTGGCCGAGCCTGCTCAGGTCACAATCATTGGCATTTCCTGATCTCCCAGGTCCTGCACGCTGTCCATAGGGCAGAGACCTGGGGTTCCCACTGGAGGCTGGGGCAGCAGGCCTGGCTCTGAGAGCACTCTAGGGTCCTCATCTTTCCCTCTCTGGCTCTCCTACAGCAGAGTCCAGGTTGAGGAGGTCATGGGGCGGGGTCGGCTGGGCATTTGTGCCCGTGAACAGGGCTGTGAGACAGGCATGGAGCTGTGAAAGGGACCAGGAATAGAAATTTGTTTCGTGAGCTTGGAACCCAGAGTGCTGGGGGTGCGGGGGTGGAGGTGGGTAGGGGTAGTAGGGATGGGGCAAGGCCTGATAATGAAGCCTTGGAATGCCCTATTTCTGCATCTTTCAACATTGAGGAGACATGGGAAGTGTTTTCTCCGTAAGTGAAGTCATTTTTCTGATTATTAAGTTAATATGTTCTCTATCTGTTTATCTAAGTGTCCAGAAGTATTTAAAGCATGCAGTTCAAGCCTTTCCCATAATCTCTTCCTCCCCAGGGCTAACTGCTGCTAACTAGTTCCATATATAGCCTTCCAGACTTTTTTCTGTGCACTTATAAACTTATTTTAAAAGAACAAACATGGGATCATACTAGTTATACTGCTCAGTCACTTGATTTTTCTCTCAACAATATATTGTGTACATTATTCCAGAGCTCTTCCTTATCCTTTATGCCTATTAGTGGATGGTCTGTAAATTATGTATCAATTGTCACTTCTGTCGGTGTCTATTTAGATTGTTTCCGGTGTTTGGCTATTTATAAACCTCACTCAAGGCACCTCCTGGTTCGTACATCTGTGTGCACTTGTGTTATAGGTCCTTCAGGAATGTTTCCAGAAGGGGACTGCCTGGGTCAAAGGGCATGCGCACTGCAAGATTTGATCTGTCTGGCCAGATCAACCTCTGAAAGGTTGTGCCGACTTACTGTGCACAAGGGGCCTCATCCCCTCACCTTGCTGACCAGGAGCATGTCAATCACTTAAGTCCCTGCTAATCTGATAGGGAAACTGGTTTATTGTACATTTTTTTGTTCACTAATGAGGTGCAGCATATTTGTGTAGGTTTCTTGGCCACTTCTGTTTCTTCATTTATGAACTGCCTGTTCACGTCACATCCTTGGCTCATTCTCCTGTTCATCTGTCCATTCGTTCAGTATGCATTTATTGAGCGCCTATGTGTGTTGGGTATGTTTTGATTAGGGGCCTCAGAGTGGGCAAAACTGACAAAAAATACCTGCTCCGTGGAAATTATGCTGTAGTGGAGGAGAGACAACTGAGGAAAAACAGAGAAATAAGTGGAATATAGCGTGTGTATCACGGGTTAAGTGCTAAGGAGAAAAAAATAAAGCAGGGGAGGCAATGGGAGGTGTTGGGCAACCTGAACATGACAGTCAGGAGGCCTCCCTGAGAGGTGGTGTTGGAGTAAAGACCTGTAGGAAGCGAGAGAGTAAGTCAAGTGGATGTCTGGGACCATGAGTCAGCAGCAGGCTTGGCCTGTTCAGGACTCAGTGAGAGGGCCGGTGTGGCTGGAACAGGGTGAGTGAGGGAGGGAGTCGGAAGTGCGTGCAGAGAGGGATAAAGAGCCAGATCACGCAGAGCCTTGTGGGCCACCCTAAGGACTTGGCTTTTACTCAGAATGAAGAAGGAAGCCATGGAAGGTTCTGAATAGTGACGTGACAAGATCTGAATTTCATTTTAAGCTGATCACTCTGGCTGCTGTGAAGGGGCCAGGGTGGAAGCAGGGAGATCCATCAGTAAGCTATTGCAGCAATCCAGGGAAGAGGTGGCGGCAGCTTGGCCCAGGGGGTCTTGATGGAGGTGGGGAGACGTGGACAGATTCTGGGTGCATGTTAATGGTACAGCCATAGGATTTGCTGACAGGCTGGATGGGGTGGTGTGTATGAGAGAGAGGGAGCCAAGGATCATTGTCTTAGTCATCTTGGGCTGCCATAAGCAAATCCCATAGGCTGGGTGGATTAAACAACACACACTTATTTCTCACAATTCTGGAGACTAGAAAGCCCAAGATCAAGGTGCTGGCAGACTCAGTTCTTGGCGAGGACCCCCTGTGTGCCTTGCAGATGGCTGCCATCTTGCTGTGCGCTCACATGACCTCTTCTTTGTGGGCACACAGAAAGAGAGTTCTGGTGTCTCTTCCTCTTCTTATGAAGTCACTAATCCCATCATGAGGACCCACCCTCATGACCTCATCTAACCCTAATTACTTCCCAAAGGCCCTATCTCCAAATACCGTCACACTGAGTGTTAGGGCTTCAATACATACATTTTGGGGGGGACATTTAGTCCATAACAATGACTCCAAAGATTTTGCCCCAAGTAGCTAGAAGGGCAGGGCTGCCATCAACAGAGATGGGGCAGAAAGTAGGGAGGAGGGGCCCGCCCCATGGCCGAGTAGTTAAGTTTGCACGCTCCGCTGCAGTGGCCCAGGGTTTCGCCGGTTCAGATCCTGGGCGTGGGCATGGCACTGCTTGTTAGGCCATGCTGAGGTGGTGTCCCACATGCCACAACTAGAGGACCCACAACTAAAATATACAGCTGTGTACTGGGGGGATTTGGGGAGAAAATAAAGCAGAAAAAAAAAAGATTGGCAACAGTTGTTAGCTCAGGTGCCAATCTGAAAAAAAGAAAAAAAAGAAAATGGGGAGGAGTGGGTTTGGTGTAGGGGAGAGGAGAGACTCAACTGTGGCCAGGACAGGCTACATAATGTGTGGGGCCAGAGCGAGAGGAAAATGGGTGGCCCTTTGTTTAAAAAAATTATTAAAAATTTCAAAGTGGTGACAATAGAGCATTAAACCAAGCCTGGGGCCCTTCTGAGAGTGGGGCCTGTGCAACTGCCCGGGTGGCACACCTGTGAGCCGGCCCTGGCTGTGGGTATGTGAGGTGTGAGGTGCTAGTAGATATCCAAGTGGGAATGTGGAGTTGACAGTTGGATATATGAGGCTGGAGTTTAGGGAAAGGTCTAGGCTGGGGTCATCAGCATAAAGACGGTGTTTAAAGCCGTTAGATTGGATGAAGCCATCAGGAGAGTGAGCATAAATAGAAAAGAGAAAAAGGACCAAAGAGCCAGGCCTGGAGCCTCCTTCAGTTAGAAGTTGTGGAGTTGAGGAGAAACGGAAAAGGTGACTGAGAAGGAGCACCGGTGAGGTATGGGGGAACTAGGCAGGTATGACGTTCTGGAAGCCAAGGACGTGTTTCAAGCATGAGGTCGAGTAAGGTGCAGACGGAGCACTGATCATGCATTAGCTGTGGGGAGGTCACAAGCGACCTTGGTTTCAGTGATGCGGGTGTGTGTGAAATGCATCTTATTGACTTGTAAGGGATTTAACCCTTTATTTGTCTTATGTTGCAAATATTTTTTCACAGCTTTGTGGTGCTTTTTTGCTATTTAAGTTTATGGGGTTTTTTTAACCCCTTAAAAATTTAAATTGTCCTGTGATCAAGTCTGTTACTCTTTTCCTTTAGAGTTTCTGGCCTTACTCACTGCGAAGTTTTGATAATGTTGTCTTTCATTGTTTTCTAGTTGTTTATGATATTTAGAGATATTTAAATCTCTGGTTCACCTGGAATGTTTTTTCTGTGTGTCGTTTGAGGTAGGGATCTAAGTGGTTTTTCCCCAAATGACTAGCCAGTTGTTTGGACATTGCTTATTGAGTAAACTGTCCTTTCCTGGATGCTCTGAAGCTCGAATCCTATCATCTGCAAATGTCCCCATAGTCTCATGTCTGTCCAGGCCTTGCTGTTTAATTCCATTGATCTTTGCCTGGGGAGAGCTTAGGAAGTCAAGAGAACGGATAGACTTGGTGACTCATTGGATGGAGTGTGAGGAGGTGCAGGAGTGGAAGCCGACACGTTACCTTCAATGAGGGAAGAGGCAAAGGGAAGTTAGGGCGATGGGAGTTCTCAAGCATTGAGGGTCTCCTAGGTGCCGTCACAGCTCTGCAAGGTTGCTATTCTATATCCCCATTTGCAGATGAGGAAACTGAGGTTTTGTCACATGTCCAATGGCATCAACTCTTAGGAGGTGGAGCTCGGACTGGAAGGCAGCTCTCTTGGCTCCCACAGCTGCGTTCTGTCCATCCTGGTCAAGGGGGAGGTGAGAGGGGGGTTTCCCAGAAGGCTGGAAGGGCTCCAGGCACCAAATATCCCCAAACCCCACACTACATCCCTGCCTGCCATTTGGCTGGGTCTTGAAGGTTTTCCTATTTCCAAGAGCAATCTGTTAAAACCAAAATACTCCTGGCAGGGAATCACACGTTAAGTTTACAGCTAACATCTTAATTATCAGTTAACACTTCTGAAGGGATTAGCTGACAGCCAGCTGAGGACAGTGAATGGGGCCGGGTGTGATGTGTATCTGGGCTGGGAAAGGCCAGAAGTAGGGAAGGGGGCAGGTCTCTGCAATTCAAGCTTTTTCCTGGGCATGAGAAAGAGAGAGAGGTGGAGCTGGATCCACTTGGGAAGGGGAGCGGGGACAGAACAGAGGGAGCAAGTGCTGCAGAGCCAGGAAGGAGAGTGGCCACTTCTCTGTGGAAACCTAAGACTGGGGCTCAGAGAGAAGCTGGCATCTATTAGACACCTGCTGTGTTGTGGTACCAGAGGAGGCTTGTCATACACTTGGTCTCAGTCTCCAGAAGGTCAGGAAATTGGCCACGCATGAGCCACCTTGGGCACCAGCTGCCAGCAGTCACTCAGAGCTGGGACCCATCTCTGACACCCACAGACCAAATCTGTCATCCAGCCCTGAGTTGCAGTAGGAGGAGAGGGGCTGAGGTGTCTGGAACCTCCTCTAGTTCTTTGAGGGCCAGTCTACCCTCCCAGGTCAGGACTCAGTGTGAGAGGAGGGTCGGGGCTCAGTGTGTGAGCAGGGTCGGGGTTCAGAGTGTGAGCAGGGTCGGGACTCAGTGTGTGAGCAGGGTCAGGGCTCAGTGTGAGAGCAGGGTCGGGACTCAGTGTGTGAGCAGGGTCAGGGCTCAGTGTGAGAGCAGGGTCGGGACTCAGTGTGTGAGCAGGGTCAGGGCTCAGTGTGAGAGCAGGGTC